>NC_051156.1:150102957-150368588 GCF_013339745.2 Dermacentor silvarum
TTGCAGCATCCAGCACCTCGAAGAGACCATAGACCCTGTGCCTCTGCTTTGTTTCGCCGTTCGTTCCAAGGCAAGCCAGGTGACACCCTCTGGAAGTAGACCACGCCAAGCCCAAGGCACAACAAACAGAGAGCACCCAACTAACCATGAGAACTGCCAGGTTCACACATTCTTCACACAAAACCTTATCAGAATTAAACCTGCAGCCCTCGTTCGAGCTTCCCGAAAATTAACAAAAGGAAAAATTAGACTTAAGTGCATATTTCAATTAACCTAATACCTAACGTTTTTGTTTCTCCTGCCCGGGAAAGCCACATTTATGGAGAGACTGAGAAAGCATTGAAAATGATCAGACGGATAAATGCTGCGCAGTGAGTTAGTTACTCGTTGGGTCAATAGTATCTGCCAGTACCAGCGCTTCTAAGGCAAAACGTACTGCTCTCTGATGACCGCTTCAACTGATTCATAAAGTGGCATTTAAAGCCAGAAAACCAAAAGCCATACTCTATCTGCAATGGTAGCCGATAAACGCACCTACCCTGTAAGCATTGAATTACCCAAAATGGTTTGTTTCTACAAACCTCCAATGTCAATGCCTATCTACAAAAACAGCGCGTTCACGAGCCACCACCGTCGCAAAACCTGCTTCGCAGTTTTATTCGCGTAACTGGCGCGCATAACAATCATCACAACGAATCACCGAGATTAACGCGGAACCTTTGAAATTAAAAGAAAATAAGGTCTTAATAACTACCAAATGACAAAAAAAAATGCAACGTGCTCTATTTACAAATTTACAAACGGGAACCTTATGGAGGCGCCCAATTCGACAATTACTACCTCCTAATGCGCACTCGACTAGGTCGCAGCCTGAAAGTCATTGGGCCTCGCCATGGGCAATAAAGGGTGCCAGACACACACTGCCCCCTCCCGTCACTTTTCAATTCGTGTGGCCGCGGCTTTCTTTCGCGTCTCAGAGAGGGAGGCCGTAAACGCGAGGAGAATCGCCATTCTTCCTTTGTCCTCGCTCTCGCGTCGCATTCCCCCTCATTGACTGTTTGACTGGCCCTGTGCGTGCGCGCGTACCTCAGCCAGGTTGCCCCTTTCAGCCGCAGTCCTACTCGCGGAGACGCGCCCTTTTTTGATGTCATCCGCCTTAGACGTCTCCGTTTTCTTAACCACCATAACGAGCCCTTTGACGTTCTGCATGATGGCCTGTTCCCTTTGCTTACGGGCTGCGGTGTGGCGTCTTTCTCGAATTTGCGCTGCTCTAAATACTTCGCTCGTTTGCGCTGTCTGAAAAATTTTTGCATTGCCAGGCGGCCACTGAATGTGTCTCTGCTATCCCCGAGTGTCGTGTTCCTGCTCTGCTTAGCCACCATGTCAGTCTCCTCTCCTTTGCGCGGTTCAGGACTGTCGCTCAAATGCGGAAGTACACGGGAGTTTTTCAGCGCCTCCTTGACCTTTTTAGGGCTGCTAAAACAAGCCTTGTCTCCGCAAGGAACGGCTTCCGGAAGAGCCACTGTTTCCACTTTCGTGGCGCAATCGTTCTCTGCTGCCGCGATTTCCTGAGCCGTGTTACGCGGAAGAGCTTGGACCGTAGGGTCGCAAAAACTGAGGCCCTTCTTCTTTAACAGCATCTCCGAGCGATTTGAAAATAAGTAGGGGTATTGTTTGGACAGATTCTGCGATACCGCGGCTTCAGTCATCAATAGTCCGAACGGCCCTTCGATCTTTACGCTGGCTATGGGCAAGCAAACACTATCCTCTTCAACTACCTGCCGGATCCACGTATGTTCCCCGGTGAAATCCTCAGGTTTCACATACGCAGGGTGGACGATGTCCATTGTCGCAGCCGAGTCCCTAAGTACCCTGCATGGCGTTCCGTTCACTGCGAGGTCGCGAAGGTAGGGTTCTAAGAGCGCCAAGTTGTCGTCGTCATTCACGAAAGAAAAAACAATTCTAGGCTTTCTACAGCCGATCGCAAGGTGTCCAGGCTCCTGGCAACGGAAACAGACGACCGGTTTTCTAGCCTCAAACGCCTTTTTTGTTTTTCTTTCGTCTTTCATTGTGGTTTCATTCTCTCCGGGATTATCGGTCGGCGCGTCATTTTTCCCACCTCCAGATTTGTCGCTGTGAAAGGGGCGCTTGTTTTCTTCTTTGCTGATTTTTTTGAAGGGCCTGACGCGTGTTCTCTCGGATTCGCGACGTGCGGCGAATTCATCTGCTAGCACTGCAGCCCGCTCCAAGCCCTTTTCGCCTGACCTATCTTGAATCCAAAGGCGCATCTCTTCGCTCAAGCACCCATAGAACTGCTCCATGCAGATTAGCTCCACAACCTTGTCGTGACAGCCGAACGCGTCTTCCCCTTTTAGCCACTCAATTAAATTAACTTTCAATTTATACGTGAAATCTTGATAAGACTCGCCCGGTGTCCTAGCTGCCTCCCGAAAACGGCGGCGGAAAGCCTCGGCTGACAGCCGATATTTCCTTAGCAACGCAGCTTTTACTTTCTGATAGTCCTCTGACTCGTCCTTCGTTAACCTCGCAATTATTTCGGTTGCTTCGCCAGGAAGAACGGTCAGAATCTGTTGCGGCCAACTCTCTAGTGCCAACCCGCTTCTCTCGCAGGTTCGTTCAAAAATAACGAGAAACAATCCCATGTCATCCTTCACCTTGTACGACGGCATGAGATCCCTTATTTTCACTCTTGCTTCACCTGAACGCCTTTCATCTATTAAGAGGTTGTTTGCTGATTGCCTGGCCAGATCCCGCTGCACGTCTAGCTCTTTTAGCTTTAGTTCGTGAGCTCTCTGTTCCTCTCGTTCCCTTCTTTCTGCAGCTTCCTTTTCATCAGCTCTCTGCCTTTCTTCTGCTGCACTTTGTTCAGCTTTCTCAGCTCTTTGCCTTTCCTCTGCAGCATTTTGTTCAGCCTTCTCAGCTCGTTTCTCTATTTCTTCCCATGCTTCTGAAATTTCGTCCTCAAGAGCTCCGCACTTCTCAATCGCCTCAATAAGCTGTGGCTTTCTCTGACTTTTCCCGACCTCAATTCCCAGCTCTTCACAAAGTAATAACAACTCTGGCTTTTTCCGTTTGCCCAAATCCATGGTCAATCCCGAACGAGGACTTTCTTACTCTGCTGTGACGTGAGGAAGCTTTCAACAGGAGCCTGCACGTACAGAAACTAATTCGCCGTTTTAGAAAACACACAAGCTAAAACCTGGCAAATTCTCAAAGAAAGTCAAGCGCTCACCATTCTGCTGAAGCCAGGACGAAGGGTGGAGTATCCCATTGCTGCCAACCAGCTGATATAATCTCGACCGGGTGAGGTGGGTCGTCACCGCAGGAATCAGGAGATGACGAGGAAGGCGGGCATCGTGATGATGAAAAATAGAAAAGATTGTATTCACTTCATTGGTACATGGTTTTGACTCTATCTGAGTCTCGAGCGGTTCTGATTAACACGGGGGCCAGGACGGCCTTAAATCCCCTCGTGGTGGCCGGCATTTCCTTCGGGGAAGTCCTCTCTCCGGTGGTCAAGTTGACGACCTCCTCGCCCTCGGGTCCTCCTTCTTGGTAGCTCGCCGTTTTCGTCTGCTCCGTAGAGGTGAGAGCTCTCTCGGGGCTGAAAGGGATTATCTCGTCACGGGAAAAACGCTGGGGCTTGCTTCCCACATTGGAGAGATACAGATTCCAGGCATAACCTGCCGATGACCTCTTCGGGGAACTTGTGGAAGTGTCAGACCTCTGTCGGGCGGTCAAGTTGGCGACCTCCTCTCCCTCGGGTTCTCCTTCTTGGTAGCTCGCTGTTTTCGTCTGCTCCGTAGGGGATGAAAGGGGATTATCTCGTCACGGGAAAGGCGCTCGAGCTTGATTCCCACATTTCACAGGTGCAGTTCCAAGGCGATCATAATAGCCTTATCTCGTCACGGGAAAGGCGCTCGAGCTTGATTCCCACATTTCACAGGTGCAGTTCCAAGCCGATCATAACAGCGCAGAAAGCCAGCTTTACTCTTAAATTAATTTCTGGGGTTTTACGTGCCAAAACCACAATCTGATTATGAGGCACGCCGTAGTGGGGGCTCCGGATTAATTTTGACTACCTATAGCATTCTTTAACGTGCACCCAGCGCACGGTACACTGGGCGTTTTTGCCTTTCGCCCCCATCGAAACGCGGCCGCCGCGGCCGGGATTCAATCCTGCGGTCTCGTGCTTAGCAGCTAAACGCCGTAGCCGACCACGGCGGTTAGCTTGCCTCTTTCAACCCCTATAACGTTGGTTGCGTTCAAAGGTGCATTGCATTTCAGAGCTCTTCATCCGGGGCATCCTTGAGCCAAATGAGAAGGTGCGCGTGAACACTGCCTCGTAAGCTTCGCTATAGATTCCAACAGGGCACGTTGGATCTGCTGTATTTATGATTTCTACATTTCCATTAGAATAGCTTAACTTTCCCCGTGCCTTCCTTGACTTTAATTGTTTTCATTGTCTATTTGCTTCATTTCTCCTTGTTTGTCAACTTGTGACCACTAATCTCCTCTGTTGATGACTGACAAAAATTACTGATCTCTAATAAACCGAGCCTCTCGATTCTTCGTCTCATTCAGTGGTGTTGTAGGTGTCACCTGAGGACCGAGGATGCCGGGTGCTCGGAGTAACTCGGCACGGATATCCGGGAGTCTCCTTGGCTGTGTTGTAAAATATTAAGATGTCCTGGGAACCTAAGTGCCTTGTGACAGGCTACTGAAATTTCATCGGAACGTTCCAGTCGGTCTCTAGTATGTATAGCCGCGAGTTCATTTTCCATATTTAATTCTGTTCGTGAGATATGTTTTCTTTTTCCTTCTGTGCACCATTCAATTACGGCGGGGCTCGCGGGCACCCCACCGTGGTGACAGCTTTAGGAACAAGTCTCGCATGACCCCCATTTTATGGCCATAGTATGAAGGAGCACCACTACGCAATTAAGTGTTTTCTCTTCGTATGCTCCCTCAACGCTAACGTCAAAACGACGGTGGTCAACACTACACTGTAAACGGAAATA
Organism: Dermacentor silvarum; assembly: GCF_013339745.2. Taxonomy (NCBI): domain Eukaryota; kingdom Metazoa; phylum Arthropoda; class Arachnida; order Ixodida; family Ixodidae; genus Dermacentor; species Dermacentor silvarum. The sequence continues at coordinate 150,108,000 of NC_051156.1, forward strand.
ACTCTCAGGTGGGAGTATACTGCTTGTCCTCTATCCACCCTCCGGTTGGGAGTTTATTATGCTCCGAATGATCGGAGTATAATTTTTACTCCGTGCGGGCGGAATTTTTGCGTGGTGTCAGGGGAGCTTTTTTTTTTCCGGTCATTTTTTTTTTCGGGCTGGACGGAGGTTTTCGAGCTGCACCGGAAGTATAAAAAATAATGTGGTTGATCCCTCTTATATAGGAATCGGTATAGAACACGAAAGTGAAACGTGTCTTCACAGAAGTAGTGTAATGTTTATTGCACATTGATATATAATGTCTATTGGTGTTTTGTGGCTAAAGCGCCCTTAGGCGTTGATGCACCCACGCTGACGCCTGGTGGCGCGTCTCCTCCATCACGACTACCAACGTCGATGACCATGAGCAACCGTCGTGCATATGGAAGCTGCACTACGCTGCACACGCTAGCACAACGCGAAAGACGAAGCACGTAACTGACACACTAATACAACGCGCAAGACAAAGCACGTAACTGAATCGTCACCGAGTCAAATCAGCGCGTCGTAATTGCAGCCTCCGCGATCAACTTCAGAAACATTTTCAGAGCTAATTGCGGAGGCCACGCTCCGCTGTGCTGAGTACGGTGAACGCCACCTAGGTGGCGTTGGTAGTGCTTCTTGATGCCAGCGTCCCTTCGAATGCTGGCATCGAGGCGTCGTAGTGCTGAGACCACCGAAGCGTTCACTGTCGGTATAGTGCCTAGAATGTACTTACTAGTGTGCCGACCGCCGGGCGTTTCCAATGGGAGACGCTGGCACCGCCGGTGATGCCTTCCGCCGGAGGCCCCCAGACGGCGACACTGTTTGGGACCGTGCTAACCGAGCGGCGCATCACGCGTCACTTGCGCTTCGGGTGCACTTCGGATGCGCGTTCGTAAGCGCAGTCGGTTGCGGCGCGTTGTAGCTTTCGAGCAAGTAGCATGTGGTGCCTCCGCATGTCATTGCTGGGTTTCTTTTTCTGTGCGAGTGGTTCGCACTTGTGTCTGTTCACGGACAGAACCGAGATGTCGTCGCAGAAAACGAGGCGTAAAGACAGCCCCTGTTTTGTCCCATATTGTAGAACTGGATACCGCTCAAACAACGAGCAAGTCTCATTATTCAGCGCGCCTGTTGACTGGCCAGAACGTTTTGCCGAGTGGGAGAAGAATATAAGAGGGCTGATCGAAGGCTAACTCTGGCGGCTGTCGCTTGTGAGAAACACTTTAATAATTGCTACATTGAGCGCTCCTTCAAAATTAGTCGATGGCATGTCGCCCATGAAAATGTGCCCTGTTTAATTACCGTCATTTATGGTAATTAATTTAATTTATGGTAATTAGATACAACTTGGTGCGAATTTAGCATTTGTGGACATGTCTCGCATATAATAGTTTACTGTGGAAAAAAGTTACACTTCTTCGGAGACCACGTATTTATTTATTGGTATTTCTCGCAGAAACACCCCGTATCGTGTAGCGTTATAATGATAACTGTGCATACGATCGTTTGTAAGTGCAACGAAATCATATTCTTTCGATTACGCTTTGCACCTCAACCAACGCTCCGCAGAACGAAACGGGCTGGGACAGCCCATTGGCGTCTGTCGCACACGCGCGCGTTGGCTAGAGACGCCGCTCGGCATAGCACGGTCCGTACGGCTATCGCCGTCTGGTGGCCGCCGGCGGAAGGCATCATTCTCCGTGCCACCGGAAAGCCCGCGGTCGGCACACTAGTAAGTATATTCTAGGCACTATACTGTCGGTGCGCGTTAGTGTCATATTGCAGTACTTCTCTTTTCTGCTCGTAGGCGGCGGCACCGCCCCGAGCAAGAGCGCGGGTACACGGAGGAGTGTTAGATATATAAGGCGCGTCTGTGTAGCTCTCTGCAAAGTCGTTTGTGGCGCAATGGGTTAAACGTTCGGCTATCTATCGTCGCGGACCGAGAGGTCGTGGGTTCGATTTCCAAATTTTGCATGTTTGTGGAACTTTTTCTTCTGGTTTCTTTCTTTGTATTATGTTCTATGACGTATTTCCGTGACGGAAATACGTCAGTGAAGTCTTGGTGGACCCTGGCATAAAACACGTTCGTGTTAATATCACGTCAAATTGCGTGGAGAATTTTGTATGTACAGGTTACGGGTCGAATTCCGAAATGTACGCAGGAGAATAAGCCAAACTCTGCGAAACAAGTGAACGAGACCACACAGACCAAGCCATACACAAACACATCAATATTTGAGAAACACCCGATAAAGAGCAGCGATGAAGAGCCATACACATTACAAGAAGCAACCCTGCCAGCATATATAGCCACGATAATGTGCGCCTCGAAACGGCCTAGGGAGCAGCTGTACTGTTTTCAGAATTACTACTCACAGGCTCGCACATATGAGATCTGCCTCTCTGAAAGGAACATGAAACCTAAATCCACTCGGAACTGTTAATTTAGAATATTGAAAAAACAACGTTCATGGCATAATTTTTCAAAATTAGAATGCCATTCTATGAGCGCTGAAGCGACTTCGCACACTGCCGGCGTCCGCGGCCAAAAAGTAGTGCGTTAGTTACAGTACGCATGAAAAATATACGTGCGCGTGCTTCATGACAAAATTAGCTTCATGCGAAAGAATGGTGGCGGGACAAGAATTTATTACATGTGAGCATGACCCGTAACAGCCCACGTAACACCGAAAATTGCGTAGTCATACATTTTTTTTTTTTTTTTTTGTACCGCACTAGTTGCTCCGCGTCCAAGCAATGTCTCTCGGTTCTGAAACGAAGCTATATCGCTGATCTGGCAAACGAATCCTCACGCTCGGAGCCAGCAGGTATGCTCCTAAATCAGTATCTTTGACGGAGCATAATGTTAATGCAATATCCGAAGCAACGACGTGATCAAAACAGAACTGCGCGATAACAATTCGATTCACATCGCTCAGTAAGAAGCTTTATTCACACTACGTACTTACGTCCTACAGTATTTCCTGGGCGAGGATATCCGTACACAGGTTCATAAAAAGAATTGTTTGCACCACGGTCTCACTTAATGGCAGCACAGCACAGTAACGAAGTCGGAATATGGCATTCATGTGCGGCTATCACGGACGTGGTCCCTCGAACAGTGGCTGCTGTTACCATTGCTACGCGGCACTTTACACCGGACGTTGTCAGCATATACTCAAAAGTACATAAAAGTGGTATTTCACGCACTGAAGAACACAAGTCAAGGTCACGCAACACGAAAGCACAGCCAGAAACCTGAGCCGACATCACGAGTCAACCGGCAGCTTCGTGGCCACACCTAAGCCTATTTCCGCACTTGAAATCGTTGCTCCTGCATTCATCGCTGCCAGCAGAGTGATCACAGCTAACGTACATAAAGATGAGATACAGTGAGCTTCAGGCACGCCTATAACACTTTCTGGCAGGAAGTATAGGAAATAAAATCGGTGAAACGCGCACGGAACAACACTTCACAGATGTAAACAAACCGTCAGCCATGCATGAGCACTGCCGACTCCGCCGAACGCGGCCGGTCGCTGGCGCGGCGCACAGCCTTATGGTAAGCACCACGTGACCAACCTGTTCCGGCGGGGAGTTTTTTAAAACTCCCTGTGCGGAGTTCCCGCAGAGAACAAAATTTTGAAGGCGGAATAAAATCACGTCATGTCCGCCCTTTTCTTCCCACAGGTAGTGAGCGGAGTGAAACGAGGGAATGCCACTGTATTCCTCCCATACATCGGAGTAAATATTCAAGGATGGGAGTATATATGGCACATCACCTTGTTACAATTCCCATGTGGGGGTATTTTCGTTTACAGTGTATAACACTTTCTGGCAGGAAGTATAGGAAATAAAATCGGTGAAACGCGCACGGAACAACACTTCACAGATGTAAACAAACCGTCATCCATGAGCACCGCCGACTCAGCCGAACGCGGCCGGTCGCTGGCGCGGCGCACAGCCTTATGGTAAGCACCACGTGACCAACCTGTTCCGGCGGGGAATTTTTTTAAACTCCCTGTGCGGAGTTCCCGCAGAGAACAAAATTTTGAAGGTGGAATAAAATCACGTCATGTCCGCCCTTATCTTCCCACAGGTAGTGAGCGGAGTGAAACGAGGGAATGCCACAGTATTCCTCCCATACATCGGAGTAAATATTCAAGGATGGGAGTATATAGGGCACATCAACTTGTTACAATTCCCATGTGGGGGTATTTTCGTTTACAGTGTATGCTTCGGTCAAACGAGATATGACGCAGGTCCTTTCTTCTCCATACCATTATGCGCGCCGACACGCAATCATTGCCACGCCAACCTCTAGTTCGTTGCTCGTGTCCCACCTACTCCACACCACATCGACGATGAGAGTGCGACCGCTACGCCTACTCGGTGAGACACCAGCATCACACCAGGAGAAACAGGCAAAGAAGCTGTATAGATACACACGCTACACCTGAATGACTGTAAGGCGATCGCATTAACAGCTAGTATCGGCCCACCTTTGGTTACGCATGTCTCCAGAATCGGCCCAGATTCGATTGCACCGTCTCCATGAGATTGGCCCATTTACTCAGCGACAGACAATAATTAAGGCAATCTCCCAATGTGGGAAAAAATTAACACGGATCTTTTTCCTCAGGACCTTCCAATAAAGTTCTTGTCAACTGTCAACGGCTTACGGGCCAAACATTAGTATATACAATGGGTAAATAAAACTGTTTTCGGAGCCCCGATGTACTACCGCAATAAAAAGACCCCCTAACAATTACTCCGCATTCTGTTACGCGAGGAATACACAAACGTGAACGGAATGTTGCACTGCATTTTTTTTTCTGTAAGAATACTTCACATAAATCTGAGAACAGGGCGCCGGATGTGGCAGATATGTTTTATTCTGTTAAAGCTTCATGGAGCGAGGTTTGTTTTCCGTCTGCGTTTCGCAAGACCTATTGTCTAAAAACTATATGCGCAAAAATACACGCGAGAGACACGTACTGCTTGAAAAACAAGCAAAAGAAATTTCACAGTTTCGCCCTAAGCGCGAAGCAATGAATGCGATATCAACACAGCAATGTCATACGAAGTAAGGTGAGCGGCTTTGGTAGCAATATGAATTGTAGTAAACATGAGCTGATTAAGTAAGCAGGTGTGCTGCGGCGTAAGTAGACCGACATGAAGAGAGACTCGATGACCACGAGAAGGCGCGTGTGAAACGGTGGTGTTGATGAGAAGCGCTTCCCGTTAGCAGCGCGCGTGCGAAGGGACACACCTGTAGCGCTGCACTGCCGATCCGGGCAGCATTACATGTGTAGCGTGCGTTGGAAAATGTGACCCGACTATTACTAACTGAATGAACAAGCGTGGTGTGAGCGCGCACAAACATGAATAGATCACACTGAATGACTGCAGACAACGACTGTCAAAACGCTGGCAGCAAGCCCATACGCTGCAGCGGGCGAAGGTACGTGCGGTCTATCGCTTCAACAGAAACTGAGCGGCGAATGCACAGTGCATAAAGGTCAGAGCCGTGTGGAGATAAGAGACGGTGCGACGAGCGCGGTTGTTGGCAGAGGAGAAGTGCCCCCCCCCTCTCCCTCCGGCGCTGGCTTCCCGCTGCCTTGCTTGCGAGTGGGAGAGATAAGAGACGGTGCGGCGAGCGACGAGCGCGGTTGTTGGCAAAGGAGAAGTGCCCCCCCCCCCCCCCCCGCTCCCTCCGGCGCTGGCTTCCCGCTTCGTTGCTTGCGCGTGGGAGATTGAGTGGGTTCGCTCTCCGTGATAGCGCGCGTCCCCGCACGCTTCCGCTCGGTCATACGGCGCGCGGTGAAGATTTTATCTATACGGAACCTCACGGCGACGGCGACGCCGACGGCAGAAATCCGGTTGAAGTGTCCATATAATTGCTATCGCAATAATATATGTTCTCCAAGGGAACTATACAAAAGGGCCCTCAGCTAATTAATTAAATTATGGTGTTTTACGTGCCACAACCACGATCTGATTACGAGGCACGCCGTAGTGGGGGACTCCGGAATAATTCGGACCACCTGGGTTCTTTATAACGTGCACCTATAGAACCTATGGTATGGAAAAGGAAGAATCTGCATCATATCTCGTTTGCCCGAAGAATAGTGTTGACCACCATCGTTTTGACGGGTGTTTTCGCGTTTCGCCCCCATCGAAATGCGGCCGCCGTGGCCGGGATTTGATCCCGCGACCTCGTGCTATAGCAGAGGGCACTACGCGGATGAATGCGGAAGCATTGCGACGTCTTCCCGATGACGACTCGTTTTACGAAACGTAATGGTATTGTTTTCACCTTGCCTTGTATCATTTCTCGCATCATGTGCCTCAAGTCGAAGTCGAAGGTTCGTTCATCGGAGCGCACGACGGAACTCACCGAAATTGAGTGAGTTCCGGAACTCACGGAACTCACCGTAGCATCTAGCCACCGGCCAGTGCTACGGTGGCTAGATGGGTAGGTGTGCCGACCGGCGCCTCTGGAGCGTAGTTCACCGCTTCTCCGCCTCATGACGCAAAATTGGCGCTGCGGTCAGTAGAACGGTTCCGCAGCGCACGTCGTCTGCTACAGGGGGCTGGCGAACTGGCGGCGAGCAAAAAAATAAAAAATAAAGCCCGTATTGGAATAATTGTATGTCGTCTGTTCGTGTCAGTTTCAAAGGTGAACAGCTCCGCATCTCTCGTACTGTTTGTAAGTTCCTAAGCGATGTGGAATGTTCCAGGTAGGAAAGATGACCGGCGAGATTAGCGGCGGCGTTGCTCCACCAAAGACCACCAAGGAGACTTACTGCTTCGCTCCAAACTGCAAGTCGGGCTCTAAATTTGTGAGAAAGACAGCGGAATTGTTCCGCTGTCTGACAGCGGAAATGTTCGCCCCGTGCTGCTCAGTAGCTTGCTCAGTATCGGTACGGTGGCTAGATTGTATCGGCGCGCGCGTTAATGAGCAAGCGGTACACCGAAAAGCGTACGTCCATGAGTTCCTCGACATTGGAAATTTGCAAGCCGCACATGAGGTGCTCAGCGCCTGCGACATCGAGCACCGCTGCGCTGCTACAGGGAAAAGAAAAGTGATTCTAGGCTGATAGTCTATATAGCAGGCTATGTAGCAAGGAAGTTCCTGCAAAGAGCCAAGTGCTCCGTTTGCTCAGGGACGTTACTGAATTCAACAGAATGAGTAGGTCAGGGCTGTTACTCCCTTCTGAAGCACTAAAAAAAAAAAAAAAAAAAAAAAAACTGGTAGCATCGCTCGAAGACGCCTAGCTTCAAGCTGTGCTTCAGTTTAAATGGGTTACGAAGGAACAGTGTATCGCCGACTTTGCATCCTTTCTGCAGCTGAATCCCCCGAATTTGATCGGCTGTAAGCGGCACAAGAAAGAGCTCACAAACGATGTTGTGAAGTTCTGTTCAATTACACGCCTTTACTTTCTTGTAAAGGGCAAGAACATGGCGCGCGAAAGTAACCGGGAGAAGAGGATCGAAGCACCTGAAGATGAGGCGTGTGCTGTGAACAATGCTATGATATGGTGGACCAACGTTGCGGCCTTGCTGGCGCTAGCTAATTTATGTTGGTGTGTCTGCTGACTCAAGTTACGAGAGCTTTTCTTGTATTTTAAATATATTCACGAATCTAGTCCAAGATATATTGCTTTATTTTACTACAATGAAACAGTGACCCATATGCACTTACCATATGCACTTATACCAACACAATTCTTCTCGCACCAATTTAGATACCGTAACTGACGCAGCAATAAAACAATATCTGGATTTCTCGAAATTGAATCATTAGAACTCGCTAAAGATAATGTAAACGCGGTTCCACATACCGTATAAAACCATTGAAGTATTGTTTTATGCATGGAAAAATGCATTTACGTCTTTAATGCAATGGGCTGGAGCGCCGCGTTTATATCAATAAATGTGACCGATTGCCAAGCTAGGAAATTTACTTCAGCGTTTCGTATTTTCTGACTAGACGACAACAACAAGTTCCTCATTCTGGCTTGGCCTACACTGCTCAGAACGGTATTATAACGCGCACTTCAAAGATACAATCAGAGGCAAGCGATACTATCAGACACGCAGCTCGTCTACACAGCGCAGCCGCCGTTGCGCGCCGCTGAACCGTTCTACTGTCCGCAGCGCCAATTTTGCGTCATGATGCGGAGAAGTGGTGAACTACGCTCGGTCGGCACACCTACCCATCTAGCCACCGTACCAGTGCCTTCAGCGCCTTCGCAGATCGAGGGAGGGGAAATATGGGAACGCTGACATGATGAGCGGCATCGGAATCCAGCTGTGGAAGAAGACGGCGACGAACGCGCAAGCAGTGGCACGAGCGCGTCTCTGTGACCACGTGACTTTTTGTACCTTTCGTGTAGTCGACGCGTTTTCACTCCAGGACTTTGAAGGTCGACTGAACGATGACACTTATAAGGCTTTCGCCTTAATACCATCGTATAGAATTAAAGCCTGCACTGCGGCTGCAATTAATGCATGCGCAATCCCCGCACGGCATGAAAAAAAACCAAAGAAATCCGCCTCCATTCCGCCCTGGGAAAGTGCATGTAAGTACAACGAAGCTAGTGCGGACGTTAAACAAGTACCCCCACCCCAACTTACGTTAGACGACGTTAATAGACGACTAATTCAATTTCTCGAAGTAAAATGTGTTAGAAAGTACGACTTACACACAACCTACAGACATGATAGCATCGGAATGCGATTCGAGTGTACGAGAAAACATAACTCTGTTACGCGGAAACTCAAACACGAACCACTTTTCCAGCTGCCGTTTCTTGGGTGAGCACGCCTGGAAAAATCCCGACCAACTATACTCTAACAGCTTCGCTGTAAAAGGAAAAAAAAAGAAAAAAAAAAAGGAAAGGCACAGATTCTTAGTCAAAAGTGCACGTCATATGTAATTAGGAACACCACTTGAGTGATCCGATCGCAAATACCAGCGCGCGAAGTAGTATACGAACGACCCCGCCGAGCAGTATCGCCAGTAGTTTACAACGGCGCCACCTTGATGCGGCCCAATCCATTCCGATCGCAGCGCAGTATTTTTCGTCGTCGGGCACTTCACCATAGACTTCACTGCAAAGCATGCGCCGCCTCGGCTGCTCAACATTACTCTAGTCTGCAGTAACTGCGGTCTCCATTTGTTTGCTAGCATGGAATTCTATGAGCATGGTTTCGGTGAGGCTGTTTCTTAATGTTTGTTTATGTGTTTTTCACTGCCAGTACTTGCAAGAGATGTGTTGTAAGAGATTTGTAAGAGATTTTGCAAGAGGTTGGGTTGGGTCTCTTTTTCAGTCAGAGAAGCGCAGAGCAAAGTTAGTTTTGAAGAAAGACTAAGGAAAATGGATGAAAATAAATGATGGCTAAAGTGCACAAGTATATGTATACCTGAAAAGCGCGGACACAGAATGGAGGAAGAGGTCAAGAAAGTCGGCAACCAAGTACAGGGTAGTTGAAAGTGTACATAGACAACCAGGAGTCATCATAAAGAAAGTGAAACAGACAGTGAATTTGATGCTGAAGAATGGAAACAAAAAAAGACCATGGAGATTTACAAGAACAGGAAGAAAGAAATCAGCTTGATATTTGAGGCTCGAGCTGTTTGACTAAGGACAAAAACATACCGGAGCAAATATTCGCAACAAGGGGAGGCATGTGACTGCTGCAGCAAAAATCTGGAGACCATTCAGCTCGTCCTAATGGCAAGCGAAGGGATTCATCCAGCTAGATCCGTAGGTAACGTACACCTTCCAGAAGCGCTTGGATTTAAAGTGGACGGAAGCAGCAACCGGGTCAGCAGTCGAGATAAGCAAGAGTCGTTTAAAGTATTGGTGGAAAAGCAGGGAAGATATTTATACGACCGCATCCGTTACAGGCAAGGGTAGCGGTATACAAATTAAGGTAGACAGAGAAATTTGCAGGAAGAAAGAATAACTAGATGTATACCAAAAATGCTAAAACAAAATAGTATACCTGATTAGCTCAAGAAGGCTATAGGTGACAATTTGTCACCGCCCCGTTTCAAAGAGGATGCCAATAAATTATCATCATCATCATCGTAATATTAATTGCGAAGCCGAATACATTATGGGTGTGTTCCAATGTTCCAAAAAAAAAAGGAAATGCACTGATTCTTAGTCAAAAGTGCACGTCATATGTAATTAGGAACACCATTTGAGTGATCCGATCATTTGAGTGTCTATTTAGCCTTAGACGGCTAAATAGACAGCTAAGTGGACGGCGGCCATCTTAAGTCTCATTCCAATTCTCACGAAGATGTCAAAGTAGACAGCATCGCGAAGACAACATCGAAGTCAAGAACGCTTTTAGCTACTTTCCTGTCTAAACAAGATGGCGACTGAGCAGGGCGCTTAGAAACTCGACAGGAAGGTTGTCTGCGCACACAAAAATGTAGACACTCTTTTCTATACCTTCAATGTAAGTCACATCATGTTTTTCATCGGTTCGCAGGCGAAAATACTTAAAATACAGAACTAATGTGAGCTTTTCTCAACTTTGTTTTTGTCGCCGCGAGGTTGCGTCACGTCGCAGAAGCGTCTTCCAGACGGCTCGAAACGCGTCCCATTACTTGTCCTCGAAGCTGTCTTGGCTGTCTTCGTAGACGTCAAAGTAGACTGTCTACGATGATGGAAAGAATTGGAACACAGCCCACGTATGCTGAATATACCAGTATATTATTTTCACGACATGATATTTACGAGCTTGTAAGAACTTGTAATTGCACAATGGAAACACTAGAGAGATGGTCAACAGCAAATGTTGACCATCGTATTAACGAAAATAAAACAGAAGATGTTATATTCCGACCAAAGAATAAAATAATTGCACCCCCATCCAGACATAGTACTGAGTACTCGCGCTATTGAAAGTGTTCAACGTTTTAAATGTCTGGGCACAACTTTTTTCGCGAATGTGAGCTTGGATCGCCATGTAAGACATGTCCTGCAAAAATTGGCTCAGGTGCCAGGTGTTTTTTGGCGGCTTTGATTCTTGCTTCCAAAAGGAATCAAGCTTCTGCTCTATCACTCGGTTTTTTATCTCTCGTTTAAATTATTGCCACCTAGTATGGGGCACAACGATGGTGACTAATCTTGATCACTTGTCCTTGGTTCAGAAAAAAAAATGCATTCCCCATAACTCCTATATCCAATAACATGATATAACAATTGGGAAAAGCGGAATTTTATGCGGGATCCTATATGTTTCATATATCGTATGATTGAATGTGGGAATAATGGGGCATATGAATTTTGAAATATAGTTAAGGTACACCAGATATACAATAATACATTAAGCAGGACATTCAAATTAGAAACTCTTAAGAACATAACAAATTTGCACATTTTAACCAACTTACGAATCAGGCATTTAAATTATCCCACGCACCATGGAGACAATTGGGAGGTCGACACAGTAGAATATAAACTCCGCAAAGAGCGCCTATCACCAATCTTATCTCCCTTTTAAATCACTACAACCTTAACAACTTTGGCTTGTTTAATTGTTCATATAAGTTATGTGCAGTGATGCATAACTGTGAGATTTCGACTACTTAGCACTTATTTCTATTACGCAGTTTGTCTCAGTGTCAAATCAATACTCTTGCATCTAATTGTCTTGTTTAGTTGCATGTGACTGTTTGTAACAAGTTGATTTCTATATTGTTTTTTCTTTCTATAATGCAGTGTATTTGTTACAAATATTTGTAACTGGATAGCATTCAGATTTTCATTTTTCTAAAATGTGTTTGTGTTTCATTATTCCATTTCACCGATTATAATAATTGATTAAAAATCTTCTGTAACTATTAGCTTTATGTTTCCGTTCTTAAGTGTGTATGCCAATATTGTATCACGCTGTCAAATGTCGATTGTCCTTTTTTACATACCGTGGTGATGTTACTGCGCCGAAATTTTCATACGGGGCTGTGAACTAGTCAAGCTGTCTTTAAACCATCTTTTTTTTTCACAGTCCTTCTGTTTTTATTTTAACAGAATAAACTTGATTTGGTTTGATCATCATCATTGTCTACCTCGTGGCCACGGTGTAAGATATACTATTTAGGTGTGGGCAGCGCGCCTTGCCGAAAGCCCTGATAATGGCCCCGATTGCGAAAAGGCACCACGATATGGCTCTACTCTCACATGAGAGGCGCAGTGGTTTTCTATGGGAAATACCCGCTGTTCTGGCGCTCACTCTAAAAAGCTTGCACCCTTTGGGGCTTGTCCCATGATAATCGTCACCTATCTTGACCGCATTTACTTTCTTTAACGCTGCGCGTCCAGTACTTCCATGTGAGGAGCGGCATGCACGTTATCAGCGTGAGATAGCGTTCTCGACAGGAAAGTAGCGAGTGCAGCGTGCTCAATCAAGGAAGGAAACAAAGCAACATTGAGAAATTGCCCACCCAAATTTAGCGGACGTCTTCGACAGTGAATGTAAATAAGAACCAAGGAGTTTTACGAAGGTTTGCATCCGCCCGAAAGTACATAGTGCGGCTTCCATTCAGAAAGGCAACCGTATAGTGTTCAGAAACGGTTATACCACACCACCACGTGGAGCAGTCGCTCGGACAACTAGGTTAACCGACATGCTGGCAAATGGTAGAACCACAGATATAGCATTCGCGGGAAAAGCAGGGAAACTAAATGTAAATTACAGAGGTGTACATTTAAAAAAAATAAAAGATCAGGAAGAGATAGGCAAAATACAACGCAACGATAGGTGTAGTAAAACCTGATTAGATCAGTCTAGGTGGCCATTTGTCGTTGCCCCGTTTCGAAAGAGATGCCGATAAAGATCATCATCAATCATCATTGTATACTTTGAGGAAGAAAATAAACGACGAGATCCATTACGTCACACAGCCACCCTTGGCAAGCGAACTCTCTCTGAAGCTATTACCCTCCCCCCCCCCCCCTCGCAGTATTGGTCAAACACGTGACCAACGAGACTCATCGTATTGGCTGGGAATGTTTGCTTGCAGGTAGTTTTTAACCGAGGTGCACGCAGCTCTGCCTTCAGAGCAGGAGCACTAAAACCTGTCGCGCGTTCTGACGTGCATGGAGCGTATTGAAGGACCCTGATACTACGTAAAGAGCGGACACTCCCGTAGGGCCTTGCGGCCGAGCTACTGCACTGCTACCAGCGCGACCAGCGGCTGGTCAGACCGTCAATTTTGTCTTCCGAGATTCGGGACGCCTGGTTTGGCTCCGCTTTGAGTTCGGTTTTGACAGCAGCGCTTTTCAATATGATTTACCTAGCTGTTTAAGTGTTCAACTACGTTGTCTTTAGTGAAGCTCCGGTGTTGTGTTTTTGGCATAAACAGGTGTACAAACTAGCAGATCGCAATCTTTTTACTAAACAAAAAAAAACCAAGGTTGTCGATGTACCATGCAAAACGGAATTTGCTCATGCGAACAGCATAAAATCATGCGGTCAGAGATTTTGTTGTTGTTTTGTTCTCACTTTTTTGCCGTTCTTCTGAATTACACACAACAGGAAGCAGTAGTGGCACAGTACAAAATGCTTTATTTTGCCTTGTTTACAAGCTATTGTGACTCGAGGTCCGGGGACGAGAGACGGAGTCTTGAAGCAGGCGAAGAGGAGACGAAAGCTTTATACAATATGTACAAATATGTACAGATATAGCAGGAATAGCAGGTAATAGCTGCCATTAGCTGGTGATAGCTAGTAAAAGCAGCAAGAGCTGGTAAGAGCGCACCAGACCGACGGGGCGGCCGGTGGCGACTCTCTGGCTTAACAATGGGCCGGTTCCTCCTTAAATCCCCTTGGCGGCGACTCGTCGACATCACCCTGAGGGGCGAGTGGTCAGTCGTCGCGGTCCCCCTGGCGACTCCTCGTCGACAGGACCCAGACGGCGGTTGCTGACGTCGCCCGCGCCGTATTGTGTCGTCGCGTCCCCTTGGCGACTCGTCGAGAGGGCCCACATGGGGCGGCTGCTGACGCACCCCTGTCGTATTGTGTCGTCGCGTCCCCTTGGCGACTCGTCGACAGGACCCAGAGGGGCGGGTGGCGATGATGGCAGGTGCTATGGCACAACAAAGCGTACTACCAAGATCCTATTGGACACAACTAATTTCAGTACATATCCTTAAAATTGCAGGTAAAGAGCAGGCAGAACAACAAGAATGGTTTAGCAATGACAGCAACGCGTTATGTACAGCCCACGCTTACGAACCAGCCTCGGTGGGCGCCGAAGCATATATTGTATGCTACGCACGCAAAAATACATTCCATCAGCATCAATAAACATCTCTTTAACAATGTTGAACGCAAACAACTGCAAATTCTTAGTGCAGACAAAAGGATGCAACTTACCGCAGCAGCGAGCCGGCGTGTTGAAAGCGCGGCGAGGTGGGCGTATCCAGCGGCACATGACCGCAGCAGCCGGCGCAGCATCAACGTTTCTATGGAGACGGGACACCACAGAGGGGACGTCATAGAGAAATATATGACGCGTCGATGCAGCCCGCTGGAGGCATGATAACCTGTCTATCTTTGAAGCGAAGTGGAAGCGCTTGTCGCTACGTCATCTGGCGGGTGGTCAGACCCTCAATTGCTCGGCCACGAAACGGCCCTTGTGGCCACTCTTTACGTAGTATGTTTCTATATGAGTTACTAGCGATAATACGTATTTGCTACAAAGTATTACAATGTACAGAACAGCTACGTTTCAAGCCGTGTGCGCAGCAAGAACAAATCTAACGGAACTGAGCAGACCCGCGAGCGATTAGGCAGAAAATAATCAGATAGTCACCGCACCGAGGAGCTTTACTGAGTCAGAAACATGACAAGCCGCTGGTTCACATTATTTGCCAAATAACGGACGAAGAGCAAAACACGCTAATCCTGATTCCATTCATGAGCGGAAAGTTTGGATAGCTTGTAGTACATATTTAGCCCCGCTTTTAGAGCAAGCACCCTATACGCTGCTCGCGCCGTTTGGACGTACCTTAATCAGCTCCGAAAGCGCTTTTGCATGTTCTCTGAAGCTGTGGCCAAAGCTTCGTGTCGTCCACCCAGTCACCGTCAACGACACCTCCCGAAACGGAGGTTTGCTAAGGCGCACCGGCGTCAGAGACATCCATTGTAAAAACGGAGGCAGTTGCGGCAAGCAATGGACGCGTCACCACGTGATCAAACATGGCAGCGACCATAAGATGGCAGCTGAAAAGGTCATTATGTCTCCATCCACAGGTGTCCCTATGTCTCCTTCCTTTTCATCGGACGAGGAGAGAAAGGCGCACCGCGAGCCTTTCCTGTCTGGCTTTTATTTATTTATTTATTTATGTATGTATGTATGTATGTATGTATGTATGTATGTATGTATGTATGTATGTATGTATGTATGTATGTATGTATGTATGTATGTATGTATGTATGTATGTATGTATGTATGTATGTATTATTTATTTATTATTATTTATTTATTTAAAAAATACTGCGGACAAGAAGTCCAAGCAGGGTGAGCAGGATACACAAGAATAATCACAAAGGAACAGGGTGAAACAAGTTTCCAACAAGCTTTTCACAATATGTGTGTCGTCATAAGGTAGACGATTAAGAAAATTTAATCAACTTGGTTATAATAAAACTCTTAACACGAAATAACACCACTGATTACACAAATGGCATACAGATCACGGGCGCGGGCGGAATGCTTCAGTTAGTTTATTCTGTTGCAAGCCGGCGCGGCGCTGCTTGAATGTGTTGCGTCGTGTGCTGCGAAACGATTTGGAGACGTTTTAGCTCGTTCTCCGAGAAAATTAAGTGATGCCAGTTCATACGAGGTCGTCAGTGTAGCGTTCCGGTGCAGCAGTAACTAAAGCATGCGGAAATTTCTATTGTCTGCGCAAACAAACATAATACTTGCATCACCTGCTGCTGTGTGTGTACGTCTTGTAAACTATTTTGGCTATATTGGCTTATATTCGACGAAGTGCAGCAACGTCCTTGAATTAGCCCCGCGAATCGGAAACTATTCTCGCTTGGCGCGGGGACTAAGACGCGAGTGCTCGTGTACGGTCACGTATTTTGAATTCATCCGATGCACGCGAGAGAGCAAGGAGTGGGCATGAAGGAAAGGAGGCGGCCACTGTCGAGGAACCTCTAGTGCCATTGGCGCGCGTGTGGTCACGTGACCAGGCCGCCGCCGGCCACGCGGTTGGTGCTTATCTGGGTGAGGTGTGAGACATAGAGTTATTCTATGAGCAGAGCTGTGGAGTGGCAATGATGGAATGATGGTACTAGTCGGGCAGACGGAATGGAATGAGCCCGAGATTCCGGAATGGAGTTGGAATGGAATAGGCATATAGTCCTGGAGCGCTAAACGTTCATCTTAAATTAGGCTACACAAGCGGAAATAATAATAAATTATGGGGTTTTACATGCCAAAACCACGATTTGATGATGAGACACGCCGTAATAGGGGACACCAGATTAATTTTGACCACCAAGAAATCTTTAACGTGCCCCCGGTTAAAAAATTACTCCGGTTAGAATATATGCCGGCAAATATGAAAAGTGACACACTATGATATACGTACACGGAAATATCGTACGTAACATTGTTTGTAACTTTGCTTAGGATTCAAAACTACCTTTTCTTCTTCCCCCCCCCCCCCTCCTGTGTTCAACGAATTAAGTACGCCAGCAGTGAACAGTGTTACGATTCGATTAGAGCGACCAGGACCGGACCACGTGCAGTCTGTTACGATTCACTTAGAGCGGCCATGAACGGACCACGTGCAAACGCAGGGGAATCAGCGTGCCTAACGATCTCGCTCGTCAACATGAATAGACGGGTCCGTCGCGAGGGACAGAGACAAAACCTGTCGTGCCGCCTTGCAAACCCTTCTCATCCCCCGCTGAGGACGTGCACCCCGTTACGGTCACCCACCATCTCTACTTCGACTGGTTTGCCCCATGTCCTGCAGTGGGAGAGAGGAGAGGGGGAGATTGCCCGGATGGTGGAGGGTATAAGAAACCCAGCCAGCAGCCACGTGGAAGACTCTTTTGCTTTGCCCTAGCGTGCAAGTGCATGCACGCTGAACGTTTCTTGTATGTTTTCTTTGGAGCACACCGCTCACCCGTAATCATGTATTAAACGTGTGTTATTTGTTTTTCAAGCTTCAAGTATTCAAGCTCTTAGACTGGGAAGGATTAGGAGTGAGGATCGATGGCGAATATCTCAGCAACCTTCGGTTTGCAGATGACATTGTCCTATTGAGCAACACTGGAGAGGAATTACAACAAATGATTGAGGACCTTCATCGAGAAAGTGCAAGAATTGGGTTGAAGATGAATATGCAGAAGACAAAGATAATGTTCAATAGCCTGGCAAGGGAACAAGAATTCAGGATCGCCCGTCAGCCTCTAGAATCTGTAAAGGAATATGTTTATCTAGGTCAATTACTCACAGGGGACCCTGATCATGAGAAAGAAATTTACAGAAGAATAAAATTGGGTTGGAGTGCATACGGCAGGCATTGCCAAATCCTGACTGGGAGCTTACCACTGTCGTTGAAAAGAAAAGTGTACAATCATTGCATTCTACCGGTGCTAACATACGAGGCAGAAACTTGGAGGTTAACAAAGAAGCTCGAGAACAAGTTAAGGACCGCACAAAGAGCAATGGAACGAAAAATCTTAGGAGTAACGTTAAGAGACAGGAAGAGAGCGGTGTGGATCAGAGAACAAACGGGGGTAGACGATATTCTAGTTGACATTAAGCGGAAGAAATGGAGCTGGGCAGGCCATGTAATGCGTAGGATGGATAACCGGTGGACCATTAGGGTTACAGAATGGATACCAAGAGAAGGGAAGCGCAGTCGAGGACGGCAGAAAGTCAGGTTGGATGATGAGGTTAGGAAATTCGCAGGCGCAAGTTGGAATACGCTAGCGCAAGACAGGGGTAATTGGAGATCGCAGGGAGAGGCCTTCGTCCTGCAGTGGACATAAATATAGGCTGATGATGATGATGATGATGATGATGATGATTTGTTTTTACGTCGCCTCGTCTTCCCTGCCGAACCCTTTCGGATAGTCAACCTGGTTCGAGCTCAAAGCAGACGCTGTTAAAGGTTCACCAAACCCCGGCCCGTAACAACAGTTATTTAGAATGAGTTTCATTTACTGTAATTGGAGAAGTGGGACGGATCCGCTCAGACACTCCAGGAGTGGGAATGGTCCAAATCTCACTATTTACACCTCTCGGAATGGAATGGAAGGCCCCACTCCGCAACACTGGTGAGGGGGCGCATGTTTACAGCCGCTCCACTGAAAGGCCACACTCCCATCGTGCTTCTTTCGACGTAAAGGAATACAAAGCCTCAAAGCCAGAGGAAATTCTGGCCATGCACACTTAAATCATTTCAGTACGTATCACAGAACCGTTTCCCACGTAGAAGATATCCAGTTATATTAAGCACAAGAAAAAGAAAAAGAAAGAAAACAGCGAGAACACCAGCGCCACTACCTACGCAATATTATGGCGTCACCTATGAAAAAAAGGTATATATATATATATATATATATATATATTATCCTTATCACCTTCGCCCTTACACACCGCGCCCTTACAGCGCGGGCCTGTGGCCCGCGCTGCACTTGTCGCCCGGCTGCCCGTGGTGCGAGCACGAACGGGCTGATATGGCCCATATACTTTGGGAATGCCAACGCCCTGAAGAAGGACCAAGAGGAAGGGGGAAAGTAACAGCAGGACCCTCTGAAGCGGGGCGCCTCGCTGAGAGATGGCAAGCCACCCTCCTCAGCGAGGCACCCGAGGACCAGGAGTGGGCCGTCCAGCGGGCCAGGGCCATTGCCGAGGATCTCGAAAGATTTTTCTCCGGCGATGGACCCCTGGCAGCCTAGCCCCGGGCACCAACAGACATAACTGCTGGACAAATAAAGTTTATTCATATCCTACACATATTTAATTAAGATTCATCCTGCTTTCACGACACCCAATCGAAATTTACTTTAATAACTTGATCTATGACGCTAGTCAGCTGTGCATTGCTGTGTGGGCCAAGATGATTAGCTGTTTTGTTTTGGGATTTCATCTGGTCCAGCTGCATGTTGCTAGGGGCATTTTCTTGTACTGTTTTTCTGGTAAAACATTTCTAGGTTAAATTTTGAGCTCTCACTCCTCTTTGTTGCTGAACCTGGTTGAATCTGGACTACACTTTCTTGCCGAAGTTCACCCTAATAATGTAACTCATGTACCGCAGCGCGTTGTCTATTTCGAAGATGTTACTGTCTTCATCCCGTATAAACTTTTGTAAGTTTTTAGTTGCTGCTACTAGTGACCCAACATGGTTCCAGAATCTTTTAAGTGCGATTTTATCTTTTTCGTTTATGTCATGTCCAACTTTCACCTGTAGATATTTTTTTAAAGAGATAGTTCGCTCTCCATCCCCTTTTGTCCCTGTACTTGTTCCATCTTTAAGCAGTACCTCCTCTTCGTGTAATCTCAACGTTTTGGCTACTCGACGATCCCTAAAGGCCTGCTCACGCTCTTCTATAGCTTGCTTTATTTCCCTTGTTCCACCACTTGCGTGGGTTTCTCTTTCCCGTCCAAATATTTGTTTGCCGTGTTTGTCTTATCTCCAGCTACATGACGTCTACGAGTTTCTTGTAATCCCAGACTGCTGTAGGAAAGGCCTCCAATTCTCTACGCTTTCAGCCATTTGCTTTTTAGTTTTAAGTATTCTGCTGCTGCTTCCTGTCCTGCGTAGGTATCTCTCCCAAAAGTTAAGGTTATGCGTCTATGATCGCTACCCAGGCTATCTGTTCTTTGTTCATCGATCGCCGGTATAGTAGTTCTTAAATTGTTTCTGAGACTGAGGCATCAATACATGACTGCCTATTTCCGCAGTGCCACGTTACCTGCCTATGACATTTATTTTCCCTGGTAACTACTACAAGGTTCTGTTCATCGCATAGATACAGCGCTAAAGAACCATTGTAATCAGTACATCCGTCTAGACCTTCCATTTGCGCATTCAACATCATCAGCCTATATTTTTAGTCCACTGCAGGACGAAGGCCTCTCCCTGCGATCTCCAATTACCCCGGTCTTGCGCTAGCGTATTCAAACTTGCGCCTGCAAATTTCTTAACTTCATCATCCCATCTGGTTTTCTGCCGAGCTCGACTGCGCTTCCCTTCTCTTGGTATTCATTCTGTAACCCTAATGGTCCACCGGTTATCCATCCTCATTCATACCTCCTACTAATATACGGTGCTTTTGCGAACAGCGCAACCTGTGGCAAAAATTGGCAAAACTAGAATGCCGCGCTAGCAGACGACACGTCTACTAAGGGCCTTTCTCCCGCAAACTGGAAGTCGAAATGACGAGTGGCGCGTCTACGGTACACCTAGCTATAGATGTAACGAACTCGGTTAAATCAGCACTTCGTTATGTTGAAATTCTTTTTTTATGCAAGTTACTACAGTTGCCGACAAATGTTTCTTACATGGAAGGGGCAATAAATATTTCGCGAGTAACGGACCATAGAAAAACGAATTTTAATGCAAAAAATATTTATTTTGTTGAATTTGAGACTCAGTGACCAGATACGGTTTCGTGCCGTGTCAACGATATCTTCACATTGGCGGAGCGAAGCGACGCTTGCGAAGCTTTCGCGCCCACTCCGCCGCCTCGGCGGCTGTATGCGCTCTGCCGCGCGGACACCCGTGCACAACCACGGCCCACCTAGAGGAGACGCGCGTTCACCTGCCCACTCCGCCCAGCGCGCGCTGGATAATGTTACCGCGCACTCGTCGGGTAACAGATTTCGTTATATCGAGGTTTAACTATATTTGCGCGCGGTGAAAGCAAAAGAAAATTGTAAAACAGATCGCAAAGAAACCTCGCCCGCTCCGACGTATATTCGGGTGAGCACGCAAGTACAAGTTAACGCCACGAAGGGCTCGTTCATCTGTGACGGTCCAAGTTCCTAAGCGTCTAAAAGTGCACGCAACTGGACAGGTAAGGGTGGCAGAAAGGCGTTTCTGCAATGACATGAAGACAACAGCCGGTGTAAGCACGACACTTCTTCAGGGGCGGATCCAGGTTTTTTCTGAGGGGGGGGGGGGGTGGTCAGCTTCTGTCAATGATGATGATGATAGTAGCCTTTCTTATTTACCGAAATTTACCGTTTTTCCTCACGATAAACCCGCGTTTTATACGGCTAAAGCAACACCTGTAGCCCTCCGTGGTGGCTCAGTCAGCTCAGGCGTTGAGCACGAGATCGCGGGATCAAATCCCGGCCGCGGCGGCCGCATTTCGATGGAGGCGAAATGCAAAAACGCCCGTGTTCTTGCGTTGTAGTGCAGGTTAAAGAACCCCAGGTGGTCAAAATTAATCCGGAGCCTTCCACTACGGCATGCCTCATATCAGAACTGGTTTTGGCACGTAAAACCCCAGAAAGAGGAAGAAGACCTGTAGCGAAGCCAGGTATCGGTTTCTCCGAGCTTATAGGAAAAGAACGTTACCCAATACAGCCATGTGCTTGGCGGCTGCGCCTGATAATACAGGGTGTTCAAAACTAAGCTTTATGGTTTTCTTAAAGTTAGGCACTGGGAGGCACGCGAAGACCACCTGTGCATATAAGTTATGTGGCTAGGGGGGCACAAAGTGAGATGATAATTATCGCTGTGAGCAGCCCAATTAACTAAAATTCAACAATTATTTTTTGTTGACTGCAGTAAGTGGGTATGTTTGTGTTGAAAACTTAGAGACAGTCGAGTTTCTACACAGTATCAGTCGGAAGAATTATTCTAGCGTGTCCGTGCTCCGAGATATCAGGCTCCAAATTTCAATTGTCGTACTGCGCAGAATAATCGAGAATAAAGACGCGACAATTCTCATTAATTCCCGTGAATGATCATGAAGCTCAGTGACCACTTCTGTGGAGGGATGGCGGTGCCATCTTCTCTCTTGAGTCGTGGTGGTGTGTTGACTAGAGGAACGTTCTTGAATACGGGCGTAACGCTCCGCTCCAAACGCAGCAACCACATACGCTGGTTGTTTACGATATGCGAATCACCGCGTATGAAGACTCACGACGCCACCTACAAGAATAACGATGTGGCCTAGTAGCCGAGAGCGCGAGCCAGTGTCTACATGTTTTGCTTCCCACGCGACGTCATCCTTTTACACAAGGCGCGCATCTGCTCCCGTTTCTCTAACCACGCGACGTCATCCTAGGCCCGCGCGCTGGCGTTGGCCGCTGACGTCACGCTCTCCCCACTTGGCAGCCGCGGCTCGAGGCTTCGCCCCGCTCCGCGAGAACGCCCACTCAGATAAACGGATCCGGCGGGCTTGAGCCTCCTATGCTTAATGTACGACAATAAAACTGCGAAGTTACAATGAAAAACTTGTAGCGTACGAACGGCACTGTGCTCGTACTGGATATTGTCAACGTGTAACTGTGATCACAATGAGTGCTACAGTTTAAAAAAAAAGTTGCGTATGCGTAGTTCTTAGTTAAGCTGTTAGTTGTTATTATTTATATATTGTTACGCGTGAGGAAAACGAGGACCGGTGAACGTGCTTGCGGTCCCGGGTTGGAAAAGAGAAAGAGGACGACGCTGAGTGCATCAACCAGCCAGCCGCTCTTGCGCTCACCTTCGCGACCTAAAATAAACGGTCCCCTTCATCTGTAAGGAACACAAACGGTCTCCTTTGCGCGTAACATTAATGTTACGCGTGAGGAAAACGAGGACCGGTGAACGTGTTCCCGGTCACCATGGCGTTGAACTAGGACGGCACCAATACCTATGCCACTGGCATCCGTATGGAGCTCCGTCGGAGCTGAAGGATTGAAGTGTTGAAGAACAGGCCGTGACGTCAGCAGAAACTTCAACTGACGAAAAGAAGAGTCGCACTCCGGAGTCCACTCAAAGGGGATATCCTTTCGTAGCAGGCATGTCAGCGGATACGCGACGTCGGCGAATTTAGGAATAAAGCGGCGGAAATAGGAACAAAGCCCCAGAAAACTACGGAGCTCCTTGACAGAGCGTGGTGCACTGAACGCTTCAACGGCTGCTGTCTTCTGGGGATCAGGGCGGATGCCGTCCTTATCGACGAGATGTCCAAGCACAAGGGTTTGGCGGTCTCCGAAGTGGCATTTCTTGGAGTTTAAAACTAGGCCAGCGTTCCTGATGCAGTTCAGGACAATATTCAGACGCGAGTTGTGTTCGTTGAAGGTGCGGCCAAAGATGACGACATCGTCGAGGTAACACATGCAGATGTTCCACTTTAAGCCGCGCAGAATATTGTCCATAAATCTCTCGAATGTTGCCGGAGCGTTGCACAGTCCGAATGGCATCACATTAAATTCGAAGAGCCCGTCAGAGGTTACGAAAGCAGTCTTTTCCTTGTCCTCAGGAGGCATCGGAATTTGCCAGTAGCCGGATCGTAAGTCTACTGAGGAAAAGTAAGAGGCGGAATGAAGGCAGTCTATTGCGTCATCAATACGTGGGAGTGGGTACACGTCCTTTTTTGTTACAGCATTCAGCCGGCGATAGTCGACGCAAAATCTCCAAGATCCATCTTTCTTTTTAACAAGAATCACTGGAGCTGCCCACGAACTCGCTGACTCTTGTATGACTCCCTTTTTCATCATTTCCTGCACTTGTTCGTTGATAATCTGACGCTCTGATGGTGAAACGCGATATGGCTTTTGTCTAATCGGATTTGCCGAACCTGTGTTGATGGTATGGCGTGTTCGAGACGCGGGAATTGCAGGCATTTTGTCCTTCTGCGCAAAGTCGAATACCGAAACGTGCTTCGAAAGCACACCCACTAACGTTCGGCGTTCACTTGTGCTGAGCGATTTATTTACCATCGCCAAAAGGGCCGTTGCCGAACTGTGGCCATCAGGTTCTTCCGGAACTTCTGTAAGTTCAGCCACTGATAAGGACGCGTGTTCCCTGACGAAGGCTAATTTCAAGCCGTTTGGTAGTATAACGGGCTCCTGAGAATAGTTTACGGTCCATAAGCCAGCGCGTCCGCCTTTTATCGACACTACACAATGTGGCACCAACACATTCTTCTTCACACAGTTAATGTGAACACTTCAGCAAGAGATCTCTTTCATTAAGCAGATTGGTCGCGGAACCGATGACAGCCAATGAGGAAACCGTTGACACCCCAAGGGGAAACAAAGTTAATCAGGCGCGAAGGCGCTCGAGCGGACCTCGGCGTGTTTGGCAAAAGGGACGTCCCCTCGTTCATTCGACGCCACCGACGGGACGATTAAGGCACGGCAGGCGCCAGGAGGTCCAAGGTGTTCATGAGAAAAAATAACTACGGCAACTTCGCGACACCACACTCCTACGGAATACAACTAAGCTTGTGAGCGAGCTAGCTTTACTTCTACATGACTGATACCACTGGTACTCGCGAAAAATACTTTTGAAGAATGCTGGTGGCCATATTTTCGTTTTGTGACAGGGCCATCCCCCTGTCAGCGAGGGGGCGATGCAGAAATCTGAGGTGGGGGTCAGGACATCCGGACATCCCCCCTGGATCCGCGCCTGCACTTCTTTAGCTCTGCACTTCTTTAGCTCTGCCCTTCAAGCAAGCATGCTCTCCTTGACAGCGACGACGCATCCGCTTCATGGCTACCACTGCTCGGTACTTCGCACCCGCCATGCCGGTGCCCTTGTTCACCCGAGGCGTCCCTATGTTCCGAGCGTCGCACTTCTAACGTCACAAGCCTAGGTGTGGCGGCGCAGGCAGCAGTTGCTATCGTACGAACAGACACATTCTACATCCTACACTGCCACTCGTTGCGAGGCCCGACGTAGTAGCAGAGCAGACGTCAAAACGTCGCGAGGTCCTGCTCTCATGTGACCATATACTGTGTCATGATGTCAAAACAAGACGCCTCCCGAGAAACGAAACCGAAACTTGCTGTTAAAAGCTAGTTAAATTGTTGAAGGCACTCCGAGACTTGCGAGTATCTTTTTTTTTTTCTGGGATTTAAAGGTTTATGCATCATTTATTGCAAAAAAAAAGGGGGGGGAGAAAAGGTCGAAAGTGACACGTGGCTACTTCTTTGAACTAGTTTACAAATCGTGTTCGCGCTAAATGATAAGTCGAGTCTCAAACATTGCTTCACGTTGTCTTCACTGCAAGCTGTGTTGTCATGCAGGGAAGATGCAGTATCAAGCCACAGTGTTGATGGGAAGCGATCACCCTAACGTCACGAGTCTTGGTGCGGCGGCAGAGGTAACGATTCTTACGAACGGTCACGTTCTCCTTATTTCGCACCTTGTACATGCTTCCCGTGGTAACAAAAAACACGCTTTGCACAATACGTCCATTAAAGGGCCCCTCACCAGGTCTGCCCATTTTGAGCTGTCAAGCGCAGTGCATACAATGCGCGCTAACGATCGTGTCTGCTAAGTATTACACACCGCTACGCGCCGCGAAAAGATCTAAAACTTCAAACCAAACTTCGTGCGCCCTTGCACTCGCGAGCGCCGCGCTCCCAGTCGGGGAGTCGACGTCAATCGCACAAGTGTGTGTACGTAATTTGTAGTGCTGTGACGTCAACCAAAGTGACACGTGCCGTGAAGCATTATGCTAGGCAACATCAGTTATTTGTTTGATCCGTAGCTTCAATAGACAATTTAAAGTTTAGAGAATAATAAAACCTACAAACCAAATGTCTGCTGCGAGTTTCTTACACCTTGCCGTACAAAGAGGGACGTACTTCCGTTTCGTCTGCTTGTTTCCCACCCCACGTCGGGCAGTCGCGCGCGCAGATAACGAAACTATCTGTAATTTTCTACCGGGTGCCAATGCGCGATCGTGCTCTTTGATCCGCTTGCGCTTGCCTCAGTGCTCGTGACTGTGGCTTATACCGCTAACTAGGTGTTCTCGTGCAGAGCGCGCGAAACGAGACAAACGCAAAAGCCCGCGCACGACACCGTCACCGGAAGTGCGCCACTCTGTAATAAAACGAAAAAAAAAAAAGGTGGGGCCCGTGACCTATCCGTCACGCGATCCTCCGGCTCCGGCATGGGAGTCCGCAGGGAAGGAATTTTGCTTGCGGAGGCTAGACGGGGGCAAGTGGAGAGAGCGTCTATGTTGGCGGTGACGCCCGCCTCCTGAAATCATGGGTTCGCGGCACTTCGCGAGTGCTTCATTATTACCATTGCTCAGAAAACTAGAGAGCACACTGGGAAACTTCAGAATGTACTGACGACGCCTGTTGCAGAATGGTACTTTCTTTCGATAGTTTGAGAGAAAACTTCAGAATACCCAGA
This sequence comes from Dermacentor silvarum, assembly GCF_013339745.2. Classification (NCBI taxonomy): domain Eukaryota; kingdom Metazoa; phylum Arthropoda; class Arachnida; order Ixodida; family Ixodidae; genus Dermacentor; species Dermacentor silvarum. Next base: position 150,134,396 of record NC_051156.1, read on the forward strand.
AGGGACATATTTTTATCTCTGCTATTAATGAATTAATTTGAAAAGAATATTGCGGTAGAACACTCCTTAGAGGTGTTTTACCGCAATATTTCCCCCCTACCTCCGCTGTACTGCTCAAACCGGGGGTAGTCGCTGCAAAAATTGGCACGCAAGGCGTGCTTCACCGGATAGGCGCCAGGCAGCCCCCTCCTTGGTATGCATTTCTAATCGCGCGCCACCCCTTCGCGCATACGATCTGTGGGTTCTTGGTGTCTCACAGGAGACCAACCACCGCGGGTTCGAGCTTAGCGAGCCACAGGGCCGCGTCAGCTGTCGCCTCCAGCACTGCTCGCACGCGAGCTCAGAGGCCGCAAGGGGCTACCGAGCGACGCACGCAAAAAAACACAGTAAAGCCCTGAGTTGACGGAAACCGTTTACTGAAACCGTCGGCACCAGCACTGTACAAACGCCCGCACGGAGGGGAGCCAAAGGGGTCCCGCACCAGGGCGAAAATACAATAACAGGCGCCTATAGCACGTCGCGGCGAGAGCACAGGCTCAAGCTGGGACACGCCGCTAGGAAAAGTCCCGACGGCTATGCTACTTGCTCTGGCGATAACCAATGGGTCAACTCGCGAGAGCACGGGCAATATCCTTCGGCTTAGGCTTTCGGCAAGCGCAGCTCGGCGAGGTACGACCTCGCGCGAGCACTAATGGCACCGCTCGACGGCTTAGCGTCGGGAAAGGATCAGCGCAAAGTACGCGCTCCCCGCACGGGCAAAGGCCACGTGCGCGAGCTCCAGTCCTAGTCACAAAGGTGTCGGCGGACGAGAGGAAAGCATGAACGTACCGTGTGCTGGTCCCGGAGAGAAGTCCACGTTTCGCCGCTAGCGGCCGAGAAGCGGCCGCGTAGTGACGTCAGCGCCCCGCCCTCACCGCAAACCGCCGCGTGCGCAGCGCCACCGCGGGAACCGGTTAGGCGGCGCGGGCGGAGAAGGAGGCCGGCGGGGAACGATGGCGAGGGATGGCAGAGCAGGCGAAGCGCGCGCAATCATGCCGGCGCAACCCTCAATCCCCACAGATCGCATTTCTCGAATTTCACTGAGGTTGGTTCGCATGCAAGATTCCCTCTGCTCACACTGCGCATCACCCCTTCGCACATCTTTTGTAGCATATATAGTAACAACTTCAAGCGTACAACCAGAATTCGCTACATGGCCTGGTCAGGGGCCCTTTAAGAACACCAGTCACAGAGGCGCATACAGAGCATCGATAAATTTTTATTGCGCTTCCTTGATGAAATGCATATTATATATATAAGTGCTAAACTATATATACTACACAGCCTTTTATATCTGCTACATGACAGATTCACCATGTCTAGCAGAAAACAACTTAAAAAGCATTTTTTTACGCTTTTTTTTCGTCTCGCTCTGAGTACAAAAGCAATATCGGCACATGCGACATAAACACGTCATTTGAAAATCTCGTCTCGGAGGTTCAAAATTATCCTTTTTTGTTTTTGTACACGACAATGGTAAATAGTGCTTTTTTTTTCACAAGAACAAACACAATAACATTGAACTGGAGTGTGCTGTAGCAGCCCAGGTTCTGTGATCTAAAAATTCATGACTTCTGGTCCACAGGCCCGATTGAGCGTCCAAGCTGCAAAGTAAGGACATAAAATCAGCCTGTCATCAACGTTTAGCACCTTTAACTAGAAAATCAAACTTTAAAAATATGCAAAATTTCCTTTCATACAGCACTAAGTGTCATATCACAAGTCACTGATAGAAAAACAAAGAATGCAACAGGAACATGCAGAAATGTTTGCTTGGGAATAAAACAGCCTGAAAATAATTTCCTATGAAACAAATCTGCGTGCAACTATAGAACTGAAACACATTACAAGATAAGGCTTTAAAAAGTAGTACTTTCATGCATACTACGATGGGAAACTCCAAAGGTTTCATTTAAGAGGATGAAATCGTTCAAAGTGTTTCACAAGTGGCAAACCTACTTTGCACGTATACACAATTTAGGCTCTACGCCACACTCCGAGTACCTACCGCTTGAAAACAAACTTGCCGTTCCTTATCATATGTATCGTATATTGCTGACGGGTGTATACAGTAGAACCTCGTTGATGTGATCCTGTTTCGTACGATTTCCTGGCATCAATGGAGAACACAAACTAACCCAACGCTTCTTTTTTACCAGTTGATATGTTTCTGGAAAACACAATCTTTTGGCACCAATGTTCACACGCCAAACTGTGATCGTATGATACGTTTTTAGGCTACTAGACCCCGTGTAAAGAAGGGGTGAGGCGCGCGCTATCGAGAACAGTAGCCCCTGCTGCAGCAGCTTTCCCGCACTACTCGCCCACCCATGTAACGTGAACACGCTGGCGCGCACTCAGTTTCCTATTTTGGTGCCAGCAAATCTCCTCGCGAGTCGTCGCATGCCGCATTTACAGTTATTGCCATATTGCCGCCAACCCTTCAGCATCGTCATCTACCTGTGTCACAGAGGGCATGATACCACTGGAAGCATACTGTACACTTTTTTAGGCGATAACTCAAATGCGCCACCGTTCCCTGCTGCAGGCAGCGTGAAGTAAGCATCATGTTTCGCTCTGGAAGCATGTATTCTGGCGTCGCCCACCAGCACGGTTCCGTTTCTGTTTCCCGTCACCGTCTTAACACACTATGCCAATAGGAAAACGACAACGTGCTCGAGCCCCACTAGCTCGATGCGCGTTGCCGTCTCGTGCCATAAGGATTCACACTCGGTGAGCACGTCAAAGTTTTCCGCCGTAATGCACCACCCAAAGAAGCTGCCGACATAGGCCGAATACGAGTAGTGCAAACGTAAGTTTGCCAAAGCCTCAAAAATGACGATGCACGTCTTGCATTACGTAGATGTCGACTACAGTCGAGTCTCCGAAATCTTTTAGTGACTTCGGATCTTGCGCTTTCCCGATTAGTTTGTTTTTTTGCATCCTTCTTTCTTTTCTTTTTTTCAAAACACATGAACGAGGTTTTACTTTATTTTGACTGCTTTACTGGTTGTGACTGTGATAAAAATTAGGTAAAAACTAAATGTTCTTGCACTTGGGACAGGCATCTCACTGCCCACTTTTATTCAGGTCGTTATAAATTGCCACATTATCTGTTTGCTTCCACGTCTTTCTTATTGCAGGTGACATGTGCTCTTATCATTCTATGTTCCTAAGTGTTGCGAGCTCCTCCGGAACATGCCGCAACCCTCCTGAAACAGCTGCTTTCCGCAGCTGCAGACAGGTGACGACTCAAGTTTATGCTAGTGCCACCTTGACATCAGCTAGCTTCCCCATAGACAAAGGTTACTTAGCATTTTTTCCCTTAAATACCAGGCAAGTACCTGTGGCAAGTGTTATGCTGAATGATCCTGACCACAAATTGCAATCTTATTGCAAAAGTTCAGTAGAAACAGAGCAGCAGTAAACATTCAATCATTTTTCTATGATATTAGGAGAAAAATGCACATCCCTGTATATGAGAAACCAGAGGAAGAAGAATAGCAAGAAAAACTACAGGCTATTTACAATTTGAAAATACAACTTACAATGGTTGTGCGAAGTACAGTAGTAGGGAAGTATCTCTAAATACAAATCAAAATATAGAGGAGAAGGATGTGATGGTGACTGCAGGATCTAGCCTTGCTGGAATTGCAGGCAATCGCTCTGCCCCAGAACTGCCTTTCAGCATCGCTTAAGCAACTTAAGATCTACAGGTGCATCGTTAAGTGCGTCCTCATTCAAAGTGCATCACGAGAAAGGTGAACATTTTTACTTATGCAGGAAAAAACATACCTAAAGGAAAAATTTTTTGTGCCTAAGAAAGGGAGCCCTTCAGCATACAGTTTCCAATTTATTATATTTGAACACCGATCATTTGGACATTAATCGAACAGAACACTACACGTCTATGTGTACAACACCAAAATCCTCCAACTGAACTGCAGAATGACCCGAAATAATTGAAAATTGAAATGTCAAATGTTCGTTCTTTACATCCGTTATTAACGCACGTAATGGTGCCAGTGAGAGCTTCGTTGACTTCACGGATGTATTATCAGACCCGCTCTCATTTTGCTGTCAAAACTCTTGCATGCAACTCACGCATTAAGGAAACAAAAACAAAAAAACTTGCGCAAATTACGTGTTCAAGACTACAAGAAGATTTGCGCTTATTTATGAGTACTTCCACGCACTAAATGAAACTCAAATGCTGCCGTCTTCTACATACACGTGCGAGACACGCACAGCCTTAGACATACCCTTACATAATACATTTAAGAGAAAAGAAATCTGTAGAGTATGCTACTACTAAAAGCAATCCACATAGCCCGTTTAGCACTCACTACGTGCGTGCGGGGACAACCATCCAGATTTCTAAAATCAGCTGAAGTAGTCTGCAGAATAACTAGTATCTAACCTGATACAGTGTTATTTTCAGAACTCGTGAAATCCGAAAGCAAGTCTTAGTTTAACGGAAACTCACGCTATCTACATATCTCTGTGAAAAAAACCACTGACGCTATCCTTTCCCAAGCATTCAGCTGTCACGTTTTCCTGAAAGCAAACATCAAATTAACTAGAAAATTTATCTGCCTCGACAGAAAAGCACTACTGTCAAACCAAACACGACTTGTCACGAACTCGCGCAGTAGCGTTGCTTTTGGACATGCTTGATTATGACTATTCAGACAGCTTTTCAGTACCTCAACTGGCCCCATAGATATAGTGTGTAAAGACAAATGGTATTTTACTAGCCTTGCAGTGCGTCATTTAATAATTCGAACTCTGCCTGCACAACGGCATGCTATTTCGACCAACAAGATGAGCACAGCGAGAGGTTTTTGTTTTGATACGTTGCCAATTCCTCCTTGAAACCGAAAATAACTAGAGTATTGGCGTACTATATCCAAACCACCGGAAAAGCCAAGCCACTAAGTTGTCAAGGCAGAACTCGTTTGTTTGCCGTGCGTCCAACTCATGTCTACAGTTCTATCCCTTTACATTTTTGTTACTTAACAATAGTGATACTGTCTCAGGCAACTTAATTGTCTGTTGTTACTAATTTTTGTCACTCGGAATCGTCAAGAACTATCAAATGCCGCCAACTCCACTCTTGATGTCGGCGATGAAGGGAGGGGAATGCTGGGAGGGGACTATTCAGTGTTCACTTATTGGAATTTCCATTTTGGCTGCTGCTGAAGCGCTTGTTGGCTGGTATGGGGTATAAGCGAAAAGAAAACAGCCGTTCACAGCCAGTTTCATTCTCGCTAGTCCATCTCCAGCCAATCAGAGGCGGCCAAATTGGACAGTCCACTAGGTGGACACTTACAGAAGACTGTTTCGATGTAGACCAACGATCATTTCGTTGTCAGATAGCAGAGGACAGAGATTTAGCGCATTCATTGACCATGCTTTCATTTATTTGTAGCAACGGATTGACAATGATCAAAATGCAGACTCATCAGGTAGCATGCATGACTCGTATGTGCGTGTAGCAATGTGTTTACAAGCCTTTATGGCCAGTTAAGGAACGCAGAGTTATTTTTTTGGCAAATTCATTATTTCAGATTCCCAATTATTCGTAATTTCAGGCAGTCCCTTCCGAGTCTCTGTCATTCGGGAAATGTAGTATGAAACTTCACAGTACTGATTCACTCATTCTGGACAGCAGTACGCTTTTTTATTCTGGTGGCTTTGGTCAAGGTACATCATATAGCCGCAAGTACGTTTCATTTGCCTTTGATTCAGTGCTTACATGTGTGAAATTTCAAGGAACACTGGTTTAGAACCACACAAAGTAGGGTAGGAACCACAGACAGCACATGCCCATCCAAGAGTACACTCACAGTGAGAGTCACATAGAGTCTTGCTGGGTAGAGGAAAAGACCAGTAAGTGCTCTGTGCTTTGGCTGGGCGAGTGGTAGAGGGACACGTCCGAGTTGCACCGAGAGCCAACGTCTTCGAAGCACGCCAATTCTGATGAGTGAAAACAAGGAACAGGAGCGATTAAATTACTAGTTCACCTTTTTTAGTCACGCATGTAAATCAGTGGGATAGCAAGTGCAACATGGTTCAGCGAACAAAGAAAATATTAATTCCGGATTAAGCTCCTTAATGCTTTATGGGAAGTCACCTCTTCAAGATCATGACTTCCTCTGTGGTTCATGACGAAGTTACCTAGCAACATTCTTTATGGTGTTTATTAGCATAGTTAAGACACTACAGCCTTCTTCGTCATGATTTGGAATTCATCTAAAGTAAAAAAAAAAAATCTGCTGCCCATATGTTTGCCATTTTTGGTGAAAATTACTGTAAAGGGCTTACAAAGCTTTAAAGGACTCACTGGCCCATGCACAATCACAGTACTAATATGCTCATGATATGCAAATATAACTCATTTTATGCATAACCCCTACTTCATATAAACGTGGAAGCTCTAGAAAAAGAAAATACCCCTACAAATAATAGCAATCAACAATGCTCAAGTATTAGTAAACATAAACCAGTAAACTGTTGGCACAAAGTGAACAGCCAGAGAAAACTTTTGTTTTACATGTTCACTAATCGCCCCTTTCAGTGATGCTATTGGTTGCACCATGTTGAAGCCTTGACAGCAATGTGGAGAGCATTTAAAGTTCAATTTAGCATCAAGTGTGGCCTCACCCGAATGTTGCCTTTAGGCTATGCTGCAAGGCTGCTCCTGAAGGCTATTGCGTATAACATGCCACTCATTCGTGCACTTTATTCTAGCAGTTCTGGTACAACTTACAGAGTGTAATATTACAGCAATTGTGTTCTGCAGCCCCAAGTTGGAAAATGAGACAGGGATATCATCACAAGGGGAGCATCTAACATTATTGTTCTCTTGATGTCACAAAAGATCTACACGCTTGTCGAAAGCTTCAATCATCAATTTCATGCAAAACTGCATTATTACTTCTGACTGCCAAGGCTGAGCATCAAACGGCAAACCAAAAATGAAATTATGGAGTTTGGAGATCCAAAAGAAACACACAGGCTATGAGAGACATCCTTTCGGGGATTCGGATTAATTTCAACCACCTGGGGTCCAAAAATGCACCTCAATCTATGTGAGCATTCTTTCATTTTGTCTCTAATGGAATGCAACTGCCGCAGCAGGAAATCGACTGCAACTTTGTAATCAGTAGCGGAATGCCGCAGCCACTGCAATAGAAGTGGCAAATGATGAGAGCATTATGCACTTGAAATAAGTAACTGCTGTGGCTTAACATTATCTTTGTCTTCTGCATGTTAATCTTCAACCCCACTCTTACACTTTCTCGGTTAAGGTCCTCAATCATTTGCTGTAATTCGTGCCCATTGTTGCTGAATAGGATAATGTCATCTGCAATACGCAGGTTGCTGAGATATTCGCCGTTGATCCTCACTCCTAAGCCTTCCCAGTCTAAGAGCTTGAATGCTTCGTCTAAGCATGCAATAAATAGCATTGGAGAGATTGTGTCTCCTTGCCTGACCCCTTTCTTGATAGGTAACTTTCTACTTTTCTTTTGGAGAACCAAGGTTAGTACCTTGACGCCCGCAGCCGAGGCGGGCGTTCTACCACCGCGGTACAGTCACTGCGGTACAGTCACTGCGGTACAGTCCGCTGCGGTACAGTCCGCTGCGGTACAGTCCGCTGCGGTACAGTCCGCTGCGGTACAGTCACTGACCGATATTTCAGACTCCGAAAATTCGGACTTGTTGGATATTCTGGACTTCATAAATGCACCGTCAGGGTTCCCATAGAGCTATTGCATTTTCGTGACCAATTTTTCAGACGAATTTAAGGCTCCCAACGGCAGCACGCCGTTGCTGAGACGTTACAGAGTTGGCAAGATTAGACTTCTCTACTGGGCTACGCGCCAAATGGGAATGAATTAATGAAATCAACTTTATTCAAGGTCCTGCCGACTGGGAAGGCCAGAGCGAATGACGCGCTGCAGGAGCTGATCGCGGAGGCCACATGCGAAGTAATGGGGCTTCGTTTCTTTGATCTCAATGGCGATCTCCGCTAGCGGAGATCGCCAATGCGGTGAATGCTCTTATGGACTGTATGGGGAGACGACGTAAGTCTTGCGCAAATAGAAGCAAATCTGATCACCTCCAAGCGTAGTATGAGGCAGGGCATTATTGAAGGTTTTTTAATGCCACTCTAAACCTAATAAGCTTTCTTTTTTAGGGTGAATGAGTTTTTCGGACTGTTGCATTTTTTGAACTATTTTTCGGTCCCCGCGAAATCCAGAAAATTGGTCGGTGACTGTACTGTATGGATAATTGTTTCCGTTCTTGATTGTGAAAGTTGGTGCCGGGAAATCGTACGACACGGGATTGTATCAACAAGTCCTACTGTATATCGCAACAGAGGATTCGTTACCAGCCAGAGCCTTGGTGACAAAATAGGAGATGCACTTGGTAAGAAAAAGCACATCTATTCTGATAAAGATGTGCCGTGCCATGATGCCATCGTGCCATGCAGTTGCAAAGGCCTCGACATTCTGCGGAAATTTGGTTTGAGTTCCTCCCTAGACATGTTGCAAGATTTTATCACTTGCACACGATAACAAAAATTAATGATGTATAGTGTAACTCTTTCCGTACTGTGCCCATTGGGCATCGTTAACCCTCTATTGATTATTTGAAATGCTGCTTTCGAGACCTTCTGCGGCACTCACGGACATACTGCGCTATCGGCAGAAGGAAGAGAAGTATATTTCAGTTTTCTAAGCAGTTCGCTTTTTTCCTGCGAGGCGGTGAATTTTAAACGCGCTCCGAAGTTTTGTGATTATCACAGGTGAACGAAAAAATGGCCGCCGCTATTGATGGTTTAAACGCCGCTTTCAAGAGCTTTGTGTCGCCCACGGACACACTGCACCATTGGACGTGAAAGAGGAGAAACTATATTTTTGTTTTCTAAACAGCTTGCTTTTTTCAAGCCAGGTGGGGATATTTAAACGTGCTCCGAAGTTTCACAATTGTCAAAGCAGAACACAAAAATGTCCAGCTCAGGAAACAGCACGCGCCGCTTCGGGAGATCGCAGATATGGCAATACCGCTGCCTCTGTGGCTGGTCTTATCGGTACATCGAATAGCAGCGAGTCAGAGGACGCTGACTTTTCGTAGGACTGAGTCTGAAAGCAACAACGACGCAAACCAGCCCCGAACATCGGCTGCCGCAGACCGGCACTTCCAACTGTAGTGCTTGCAGTTAAATTTTTGGAGCGGAATACCTGTTCAATGAAAAATTGATTTTTTTGGAGTAGTGCCTAATAGACAGCAATATATTTAGTGTATCATAATTTTCGTAATACTTTTTTCTTAGTAGATACAAGCACGTCTTCACAAACTTAATTTTATCACACAATCTTGATTTTAATAATTTATATTTCTTTTATGACATACATCTCGTTAATAAATCTTTTATGCGTGAGAAGTGCATTCATTTTGCTTTTCATTTATGTATTACATTAAATTTTGAGTGCAGTAGTTCCTTCAGAAAAAAAGATCTGCCTTAAGGGGGGACGTGGCTTTGAAAATCAACTTCCTGATTTCTTCATGGATTTTGATGAAAATTGGCACAAATGTTTAGAATGTCTCCCTGATACTTCCATAAAAGTTTCAGAGTGATACCTTGAGAACATTTTATTGAGCAGCATTTTTCTCTCTTGAAGTTTCTGGAGGGCCTGGGGAGCTTAAAAAACATGATGGAAGGCTCGTTGAGTATTGACTGCATAGCTTAATGCGTGCTGGAGGTCGTGACAGTGTTACTTTTTTTTTTCGCTACACAAATTTTTTAGTCATTTTTCAAGTTACCTTCGCACCAAGCACACTTTCGGGGTGAACGAATAGCCACACCACAAATTTATAAAAAGTCAAGATAAAAATGCGAGACTGTCTCGACCTGCACTGTAGTCCAAGGAACGTGACAAAAAAAAAACAGTATCAAAATAGGCTAAACGGTAACGAAGAAATCAGCTCCAGAAACTGAGCAGAAAGGCGAAAAAACAGTTTTGAGAAAATGGCTCTCAAAGTTTCACCTCCTCTTCAGTTCTCTAAAACGCACCAAATTTGTAATCTTTGATGTGTTTTGTGATGTGGGGCTTCTTGGACATGTGGCCTCTGGTCTGCTGTGCCTTCGTTCTGCGTTTTACATGTTTGTATGGCATTCTTTACTGCTGCTCTACAAAGAGCATGGTGCCTGGGTTTCAAACCAAGGGAGGTGCAGAACTACCGTATTTACTCGAATCTAGGCCGACTCCGATTCTAAGCTGACCCCCCAAAAGTTCGAAGTCCAAAAAAAAAAAAAAAAAAAACTTACCTCGAATGTAGGCCGAACGAAAAAGCGAGGACAGCATTCGCAAAATGAAACAGCATTTATTAAATTTGAACATGCCGAGCTCATTCTATGTCACCATCGCTGCTAGCCTCGTCGCTATCTTCCTTACTGCTGACATCTTCAAACAGTGCGCTATATTCAGTACCATCCAGCGCATTAGAGATGCTGCATTTTTGGAAGGAGCGCATGTTGCGGCGCACGCAAAAACCATCTCCCGTGGCCCCCTCCAACGACAGACCGATGCCGAAGTTCCGCCCGGCTTGAACGTTTGACGATGCCTCTACGGGTAGCACAACTACCGTATTTATTCGATTTTCACGCTTCCTCGATTGTAACGCGCACCCGTTTTCCGTGAGGAAAAATTTGGAAAAATAGATTTCCTCCCGATGCACTGATGTTGCGATGAATAAAAAAAGTCGCAGTTTCGCCCGAAAGGCGATGCATCGAATGCGGTAGCAAATTAGTAGACCGCTATTAACAAGCACGGTGTCACGCGCGCTCAAGCAAACATGAACACACCTCGCTCGTTGACCGCGGAAACGAACTGTCAAAACGCTGGAGACGAAGTGCGCCTTCGTGCTAGCATGCCTCTCGCTTCAACGCGGCGAAAACACGGCGCGCGGCGGACTTGACCAGTCGCAGATTGCTTTCAAGATAGGGCCAAGCCTGATCGTATCGCCGGAGTGGATCGTCGCAGAATACGTCCTGCTTCGGTCCACTGAAACCGTTCCGCATTGCTTTGCTGGCGAAAATCCTCTCCTTCTGTTTGCGCCAGTCCCGCTCGCAAGTTTCGGATTCTCCGAACGCCCGTGATGCGGCCCGATTTCCGTCCGTCTCCGCACAGATGATCACTTTCCTTTTAAATGCGGCATCATGATGAACTCGGTACTTCATGCTGATAGATAGAGCAGACGCTGAGAACGTGAAGACAGACGGTAGACTATTGCCTATGCACGTGTACTGCAGCACACGGAGGAAGCTTCCGCATGCTACGGTAGCTAGGCACGACGCGCGTGCGAGGCGGCCATTTTGAAATGCCGACGCAGAATTAGGGTCGTGTTGAAAGTGCGCGTTAGATTCGAGTAAATACAGTATTCGTTTAGAAAGCGGCACTATAGTGGCATCGCCCATTTGGTGCCATTACGATAACGCCACACCGCGCGCCGATGCTGCATCATACCGATACGAAGCAGGTCAAAATGGCGACGTCGCTCGTGTACTTCAGCTGGCTACTGGCGCGGCTAGTAGCGCCTGCGATACTGACTTTTCTAGATGGCGCTAACTATGCACCATATTTATCAGTTTCAGTTAAAAACTGGCGCGTTTTTTAAAATCCTCGAATCTAAGCCGACCCTAGAGTTTCGTATGTGATTATTTGAAAAAAACTATCGGCCTAGATTCGAATAAATACGGTATGTGGGCAAAATATACAGTAGTTCTAGCGTTGTACCTGCAGACTGCCTCATTGATAGCAGTCTCTAGTACAGTCAGTGAGGCATTGTTTTCTTTTGGTAGAATCGACCATGTTACTGAATGAAGGCTCTCACCAGCATTTTGGATCATCTTCCATTAACAATGGCTATGGATGTTAGGAGAGCCACTGATAGATAGGCAGCAATGCAGCTGCTAGGTGCTTTCCAGCCTGTACTTTTGTATGATGCCTCACTTCTGCAGCCAGGTGTCTGTGCCAGCCCAAGTGGCCTAGTGAACAGAGCTCATGCTGAGGTTCTCTTTATGAAGGGGTGGTATGATAGGTATTGGTACGAGACATCATGGCAATACGATAATAAAGTCGGCGCGCGATGTGCTAAGTTGCGGGTCTGAGGTGCCGATGTGCGAAATGCCTGGTCGCGGGTCCAAAGAATAGACGCTTGGTGAGCTCAATCGCGCAGTCCGAGGTGCCGACGCGCGAAATGCCTAGCCACGGGCTCGAGGAGTCGACGCTCGAGGTGCCGATGCGCGAAGTGCCTAGCCGCGGGTCCGAGGAGTCGACACTCTATGAGCGATGTGCCGATGCGCGAAATGCCTAGCCGCGGGCTCGAGGAGCCGACGCTCGATTAGCTTAGACGCGCTGTCCGAGGTGCCGACGCGCGAAGTGCCTAGCCGTGGGTCCGAGGAGTCGACACTCGATGAGCGATGTGCCGACGTGAAATGCGTAGCCGCGGGCTCGAGAAGTCAACGCTCGATTAGCTTAGCCGCGCAGTCCGAGGTGCCGACGCGCGAAATGCTTAGGCAAGGATCCGAGAAGTCCGCGCGCGATGTGCTTGATCACCGAGTCGGAGGCGCCTACACGCGAAAGGCTTAGCCTCTTGTCTGAGGATTTCGTGCCCGAAGCTTGGTCGCGAAGTACGCGTCGTCAATGCTCGGAATGCCTAGCCGCGGGTCTGAGACGTCCACAAAAGGCGGGATCGGCCACGCTACTGCGATGTCCACGTAGCGCCCGTTTTAACACTCGTCGAGATTACGGAACGCAAGGAGACCGCAACAAGCGGTGCAGACGACGCCATCACGGAGCGAACACCGGACCAATGGCGAACCGCGCTGGAGTCACGTGGCGGGCGCGGCCAATCGGTAGCTCCGGCACGACCTTCAATCATTTGCTTTTTGTGTGCTCATTTCTGTATGGAGGAGATAGCTGAAGCGGCAAATTTGAAGACGGAGAAATGCGCTTTCCAACGAGACCAAGATGGCGGCGCTCGGCTGCGCCGTTCCGGAGATATCGTGGCTTGAAAAACGCCATTCTTTCGCGATTTCCGCGAAATTTTTTGGTACCTTGGCTGATACAACAATTTTTTTAGAGCACTTCTACTTGGTTTTCAGTGATGATATTTCGGAATCAGATAGAATAAGAGTTATAGAAACTGAAAATGTGATTTTCAAAAAATCAATTTTTTTTGTCATTTTTCGCGATGCGAAAGCCGCGCCCCCCCTTAATTAAACAGCTCCTAATTAATGGACAGTCCCAACACTCACCACTGCCACTAGAAGTACGCGCTGCTTGCCGCTCCTTGTACGGCGACTCGTTCATGGCGTCGGCGATCCTTTCCATGAGCTGCTCCTGCCCGTTGGCGTGAGAAGAGGCGCCTGAGCTGTCGGACCAGTGGCCGCACACTTCCAGAAGGCTTGGCGGTCCTTCGAAACTACCTGATGAAACCAATAACCAGGGAAGGGATGTAAGCAAACACCCCTGAAGATAGGGCATTGGGGTCATTCATTCAAGTAATACCTGCTGAAACAATAGCTGCTAAGCGTAAAAGTTCCTTCATCAATCATTTACGTGCACCACTACTGTCCCCTCATACAGAGGAAAGAAATAACTAGGAGGGAGTAGTACGTAACAAAATTGAAGTCAAGAAAACGCGGCCCAGGATGTGATCACGTCGTGATAAGTTTTAGTGTCTTCCATGGCTGTGCTCAGCGCATGCTCTTCCGAAAATACAATGGGTGCAACCGCAACGTGCGGCTGCCACACTTGCACGGTGCAACGAAGACGATAAATTTATACATTACAATAAATGACTGAAGTTGCACGAGCATACAGTAGAAAATGTGCACAGAGTGGTTAGCAAAGCATCCGAACAAGTGTGCGCAGTTTAAGACCTGCCGTTAAGACCGTTTTTGCGAAATGTAAAAACGCCCGTGTGCTTGCGTTGCAGTGCACGTTAAAGAACCCCAGGTGGTCCAAATTAATCCGCAAGCCTCCACTATGGCGTGCCTCATAATCAGAAGTGGTTTTGGCACGGAAAACCCCAGAAAGAAGAAGTTTAAGACCTTCCCGAAGCCAAGTGCAGTAAAACAATTCCGCTGAGCACAGGGTCACATTTTGGGCCGACTTTTTGAGAGCGAAAAGGGAAAAGGAAAAGGGGATAGCTTCACGAAAAGTTGGCTTGCAAAGGCTGGCTGCGTGAAGTAATGCTCCCTCCTATTTTACCATACAGACCCGTGTAAGGGCCACACATTATTTTCGCAATTTTGATGAGGTGCAGCCCCTCACATGGGACCGGGCCATTTGGTCTACTTTTTCCGACTACAATTTATGGGTACTTGCATGCGTTTCCACAGAATGCCTTCCTAGATCTGTTCATTGTGACGAGGTCCTCTTTCTGCTTCAGTCACCAATGTACGCACTTGTCATCAACGCCGAGGTTGCGGCCGGCTGCTCGCTTGCCGTGCACGTGACAACCATGAGCTTAAACGCAGTGTCGTACGCCATCAAATGCTTCTTTTCAACTGCGGACTCCCAGTAGCTGACAGATGAGCCAAAAGAGCTGGCTGCAAAAGCTAACTGCAGAAAGACAAGTTGGCGCCGGTGACTTGCGCGCTGCAGGTGTATAATGTATCTTGCCTTTGTGTAGGTGTATATACAGTCTACGCTCATTATAACAGATCCGTGTGCAACAGACATTCAGATATAACAGACCATATTTCAGCCTTAGTTTGCACTACCTATTTTAGTAATGCAATGAAGTTCGCTTTTAACGGACCACGCTACAACGGACTATCAGCTACAGCTGCCGAAATTAGCAGCAATTTTTTTTTAATTAGGCATATAAGCATACTTCTGTTGTGTCGACACGGGCTGACAACAGACTTGCGAGGGTCAGCCAACAATCATGGCTCAAACTCGCGTGCGCAAGGGAGAAAGGCAGTGCAGAAGTGCACAGTCTCATTGCGTGCGAGGCACGGAGGGGGGGTGCATTCACCTCCGCCGGCTGCTGCCGTGCTGCTCTTATCTTGAAAGGACAAAGCGCGCTCAGTGCCAGCAGCTTCGTATGCACTGTGCTTTCAATGTTAAAGGCCCGTTTATAGCCCGACGTTATGGACGCGCGGGCAGGCGTCGTTTGCGGCTAGTCACGCTACGCCAGTTGCACTGCGCCAGCTGAAATGCCATCCCCTCTATACTCCAACGCGCGCGCCATCCACAGCTATCTTCAGAGCATGCGCATAACGATCCCCAACCTGCGCGCCAATTTGAACGGTTGTCTGTGACCGTCAGCGAAGTGGCGTGGGCGCCTTTCTTTCTTCGCGCACAATGCATTGTGGGTTAGCGCGACAACGCGCAGATGGAGCAAGAGCCATCTCGATGTCAGGCACGTTGGAGCGTGCTAGCCGCGTCCGGTTACGTTGGCTGCGGCAGTGTGTTGATCTCGCCATCGTGATGTGGCCCTTCAATGGACTATATTCACGCCTTTAGTTCGCTCGCTCTCTGCTGCTGCCGCGCTTCCCGACAGCTGCGTTTTGACAGCGACTTTCCCCGGTCATCAAGCGAGATGTGGTTATGTTTACCTGCGTGCATGACACCGTGCTTACTAATTTAGTTAGTATGCCTATGTTTACAAGTTTATACATTAGAGAACTTGCCATTTTTCAGCAACCAGCATCAGGAAAACAGCAAACAAGAAAACACCATGCCATGTCGTTGTCCTACCACCGTGTAAACCGATTAATCTATAATTATTTAAATTAATCTCGATGTTTTTATCGTTTCTACAATCACTTACGCGTGAGACAGTGGTATATGCAAAGTTACAACATTTCACAACATATCGCGACCCTAATTTTGGACAGAACGGACTTTGGATATAATGGACCTTTTTTGCTGGATTATCACGGTCCGTTGTAACGAGCGTTGACTGTATAATTTGGTAAATTTAGAAGCAAATGTTTATGCGCCTACATTTGGATTTACACGTGCACTGGTAGGTCAGTGCTTTATCTGTCTATAAATTGTGATTGTTCTAGTGCCTACAAATTGGCCAGACTGTATTTTATCTCACATGATTGTGATATAACAAATTTATTATCAGTGGCTGACTACAATTAATGAGTTATAAACAGGACATGTTATGTTGGGGGAGCTGGTGCAGTATTTTCAGATTGGCAGCACCGATTGTGTCCTATGTATATTATCATTTTATCACATAAGAAAGTTCAGTTCTCAGTAGAAATGACACATTGGCACCTTGGGACACTATTAAGTTTTTGTGACCCACTATTTGTGTTTCAGCTACAAGAAAATGTGGAACCACAACAGTGCATTATTGTGCCTTACCAGACGTAGCCTCAATCAGGAGCGGAGGAAAAGCGCTGTCGGAGAGGTAATGACTCATGGCTGGCACAGCTACGGGAACCGACATGGGGCCAGAAAATCTGCAACAGAACAGAACAAGCTTTCATTCACATGAAACTATATTATGTGCTAATAGTAGTCATGTACAGTCTCCAGTCACAACTAGAGGAAGCAATATTTACTCTTCTGTTTGCTGTTTACCGTCAAAGTTCCATTTAAATAAAATCAGATTTTACGAACTTTTTGATTCATAAAGTGCTTTCAATTTCTCTACTTTATTCACGATTCATTTACCCTAATGCGCTAAAAACTTCGCAGCAATGATGCGAACACATCTTCTTTGTTTCAATGAAGTTTTGGAAGAAAATATGTGTAAAATGTGGGTATGCCAAGTTTCAGTTAGATGACACGACAGACATCCCTGACCTGTTAAAAAAATGCTGCGCACATGAAGGAACATCTTGTGTAGTCGTCTCTAGTGGTGCCTTCTCAAAGTAACATGTCTGTCCACTAAAGTTAGAGAGTACGGTCAAAGCAGCCAAGCAGGCAGAGGGAGGGTAGGTACGGTCACAGCAGCAAACGGCAAAAGAACAGAAGATGCGTGGTGAAACCGTCAACTTACGGGTTAATCTTCGTTGCCATAGCGGGCAGACACATTACTTTGAGAATCTGCCACTAGAGGCCACTACATAACAGGACACAAGGTGCGCTCAACAGATGGAATTGTTTTAAGAATTATTGATTTACCAAGGTCCCAGGCTTGAAAAAATAACTCACAGGTGTCCTTGATATTTTGTTACAAGTGATCATTAGTGGCTTAATACGCTCAAAGAGAACCTTTACCTTGGGAACTCCTATTTGTTTGGCATCCACTGAACCAATTTTGATGAGGTTTGTTGAATTTAAACAGAAGTTTAAAACCTGCCGCCTACTGGGTGCAGATTTTTAAAGCTAAGCTTTCTTTGCCTCTTCTCCCAGTTCTCCGCCTGGGGCCAGTGGCCTGTCTCGCAAGACCACCTCGCACCCTTGCCGCTGGATGGTGCAGCGTGTCCAGGGGGCGCTTTCGACCAGCGCGAGACCCAGCTCCACTCACCCAGTTGCGAGCAGCGGCAGAAGCCGTCGACAAAATCCCACCAAAACATGCTCTTAGCATTGCAGAGATCCAAATGCAAACTTAACAACTAGCGGAACAGGTACGTCATCATTACACTGCGAAAAGTGCTGCAGAATGTGAAAGTATGCTGCTTCAAAAACGCGAAGCTCAACGACGCTGCGTGGCAGCCATTGGACAAGAAAAGCAAGCCAAACAATATAACCGCAAGCGAGAAAATCGAAAATTGACGCGTGGCAGCTATGGCAGACGAGTGTGTGTGTCTCTACGCGTCCAGCTACACAAGTAGAGAAAGAGAAAAAAAAATTACACCATCTTCCCGAGGGGAACCATGGGCTGATGCGGAGCATCTCAGTCGTTATAACGGCGTTAATTACATTGTTATTACGTTTTTATTACGTGTTAACTTGCGTTGGTCATCATCACATCGCGTGAACGCCGTGCTGCTGCTCGACGTTCTCGAACTGACGCTGCTTCACGTTGTCGAAGCTCAGGATCCGCTGCTCGACGTTCACGAACCAACGCGGCTTCACGTTCTCGAAGGTCGGGTTCTGCCACTCGCTTCGTACGTTTACGTTGAACTTCACGGTCCCGAACCTCAGGTTCTGCTGCTCGACATTCATGAACCAACGCGGCTTCCCGTTCTCGAAGGTCGGGTTCCGCCGCTCGCTTCGTACGTTTACGTTGAACTTCACGGTCCCGAACCTCAGGTTCTGCTGCTCGACGTTCACGAACCAACGCGGCTTCCCGTTCTCGAAGCTCAGGATCCGCTGCTCGACGTTGACGTTTCGAAGCGGCTTCGCGTTCTCGAAGTGTGAAATCCGCTGCTCGACGCTGACGTTTCGAAGCAGCTTCACGTTGGCGAACTGAATCTGGATCCGCTGCGCGTCGCCGAAGTTTACGTTCTGCGTCATGAGCTCTTCACTGCGCAGCCTTGTCTTCAGAGGTGCTCGCGGTTCTGTTAATGAACTGGCTGCTGCTGTTTGAAGATGTGCCAGACAGTTCGTTGACAGATTCGTTGGCGTCCATTCAGCGCATCGGACGGCGCAGTGTGACTAAACCGAAGCAGCAACTGAAGCAGCGGCGCATGCACCGGGTTTATATAAGCAGCTGGCGCGGAGAGGAGGAGGAGAGAGAGAGGCGCGCATGCGAGCGCTATCGCACAGGTGGCGGATGAAGACACGGAGGGAGAAGTGCGTTATCGAACAGATGGCGTGGAGAGGGGGAGAGAGGCGTTATCACACAGCTGGCGTGGAGAGAATGAGGAGAGGTGCGGACGGAATGCGACGCCAACGACGCCGCGGGGGGACAGGCCGCCGCTATAAGATGCTCCGCATCTAAAATAATACTAAAGAGTCGCATGTAATCAAATATAGGCCTGAACACAAGTCCCACACTAACATTTGTGTGCACATTGCGTAATCATCTACGAAAGCTTCAAAGTGGTCGTAGCTGAGCACAGCAACCTTCAGGAAAATGTGCTCTGCCACCATCTCATGATGGCGATGATGGTGCATCTGACGGCTCTGACAGCAGGCTGCTGCCAACACTCTGAACGCAGTTTCAGTTTCTTATCTGGTCGTTACGCGCAGGCAATTTTCAGACCCACTTTTACAGCATTAGATTTGTATGAATATGGTATGTTCCCATTTGATATACAGTATAGACCACTTATAACGTAACCGCTTATAGTGCAGGACCGGATATAGTGCGGTCTTTTCAGACTCCCGTTAATTTTCCCATGGCACTCTATGTATACACATATCGCTTATAGTGCGGTTGCGGGAAACGAAATACCGGTTACAGTGCGGCTGCCTGGGAGTACGCAAGTCAGCGGAGACGGCGAACGCTCCCCTCAAACGGGCACCCCAAGGAGTGCTCTAGGAAGAAAGAGAGACGAAGTGGAGGAGAATGGCACGTGGTGCGAACGAACAGCCAGTGAGGCTGAAACCAGAATATTGAGTGCGAGTCGTGAAATATCACGGCGCGCATAGTGAGCGAGGGCCACGAAACTGCCAAGGCCGGACAACGCTCGCTTCACGATAACGGCAGTAAACGAAACTTCAGGGAGCGGGCGGTGCCGGCACGGCACGGGGAAGGGTGCACGCAGAGACCGTGGAATGTGAGGGAGGAGGGCGGCAGGGATTTCGCCTCGGCAACTCTGCCGCTTCGGTGGTTCCCCTCACCCTCCCTCGTACCTCCCTCACTTTTGATGATCACCGTGCGCGCCCGCCACTGTGCAGGCGCCACCGCTACAGCCGGCCCGGCACCAGCTCCCCAAAGTTTCGTTTTCTGCCGTTATCGGGAAGCGGGCGTTGGCCGGCCTGAGACAGCGCCGCTGCTTCGCTCTGCGCCGTAGCCGCAGCGTGCAATGTCAACACGTGACTAGAAAGTAGAGGAAGCATAGAGGAGAAAGAAGGGTTCGCTGCCATTTTATACGCGTGGCTATGGTAGCGTGGCTGAGACGTCGGCACGTACACACATGTTCCGGCGCAACGCAGAATCGGCGACCTTTTTATTTGAGAGAGGGTGAAATTTCCACCGCTTTTTTCTTTCTTTTTTTTTTTTTGTTTTGTTCGCGCGCGACATTGAGGGGTCTCTAAGCTTTTACTCTATGGCGGTGCTGGCGGAATGCCGGTCGGAGGCGCTGCCGTGTGATTTGGTTCGAATTAACGAGATTCGACTGTAAATTGAATGCAAACGTTCTAGCCGCATTCCTGGACTGTCGCATACGCGTGGCGGCTCGGTGCACATGTTTTGCATATGTGCGGGCCTTGAAAATTGCTGCTTTGGTTATAGTGCGGTACCGCTTATAGTGCCGATATTCGCGACTCCGGCGACTTACGTTATAAGCGATCTACACTGTATTGCCATTCTGTAACATACTCGTGGTTGAGCCCGTCAAGCCCCGACGGGCCCCTGCCCGGAATGCCAGAAGTACGCAATCATCAATCCCGATAAGCTTGTCACGGCACGATTGAGGTTTTTGCCAGTTCTCTAAAGTCAGTTTTGCAGCAATACAGGCATATTATAGTGTGGAAGATAGTGGAAAGGGCCTACTATCATAGAACATAGTAATACATGTCCTTTAATTATACACGTGTGCATTTGCTGGCTCCGATCACAGTATATGCGACAATACGTCTAATAAATGAACTGGAAGCCATTCAGAGCTGTTTCTGACATTACTGGGGTGATTAGGGCCTTCCTTACTGTTCGTTTTCCTGGCTGTTACATTTTCCCCCACGCACCCTTGAAAAATATATTAACAGGGTTTCACGGTACTTGTGGACAAAGATTGAGATGCAAGGCCAATCAATATTTTGAATGCCTCGTAACGCACCATTAAGTATTTAAGACTGCCTGCATGACAGCGTGCTAATTCAGCAGCCAAGACAAAAACGGTATGTTTTCGTGTTGATGTGTTGCTAGCAGTTTTCTGAAACCAAAAGTAGCGAAAGGCTGCTATTGTTATGGCCCAGTAAATCCAGTAGACACCGACTGTGCTCGAACTATGGGATATGCCAAACCAAGCAATCAAGCTGTCAAGCCTGCATCAGTGTGTTCATGTGTGTGCCCTCTGCACTTAGTGTTAGCTCCTTTACAATGTAATAGTGGCATGGTTTTGCACGACTTCACTGTTTGCTGTTACAAATTTTCATCACTCAGCATCATCAAGCAGCTTCAAGTGTCCCCGATTCCATGCTCACTGTCTGTGCTGAGGAGTACTGTGATGAAGCGAGGCGAGCCCAAGGAAATACCAGACAATAACAGTTGCAAACAAACCAGCAATCATTGGCCCAGCAGAGCGCAGCTGACTTCTGTTCCAAGTTGCCAAGGAACAAAGATTTGGTGCAGACACTGACTGAACACTGTCATGTTCAAATAATTGGTCAGCGACTGCAGCTTCTAATGCGAGCAAATGGATTTGGACATGATCTAATCAACAATGTTAAGTGTTTACACTTTACAAGTAATGACACTTTCAGATAAAGTTAACGTTTCCTACATAATTCTCTCCATATAAATTTATGGCCACCCATGTATACCTTTCAAAGCACATAAATGAAATTGCAAATTCCACATCATCAATTTCATGGCAGTTGACAGCGTACATCATAACACTACTGCAACTATGAATTGCCAGTTTTCGAGAAACATTTCAATGCGTTTTGGAACTGCAGAATTGAATGACGCTACTAGAAACCAAGCTCGCTTTAATGCTTTAGAACTTTTGTTCATCATGCACTGCTAGAAAAAAAAATATTTTTCATGCAAGATTGCTAACCCTGGGCTCTGCACGTCGGAGTCTTCACCAAAGGAATCGGGGGACAGGGGTGTGTACTTCTCGGAACCCTGCGAATGCTGCGACGACAGGGGGGTGCTTGCGGGGGTTTGAAGAGTCTTGAACGAAAACTGAGGACCCATCCATAGCCTCCGATGCGGGCCCACATGTGTGATGATCTCAACCTGAAAGAGCACAATAGCACAGGTTCGTGAGTAAACCAGCGGTACTCAAACTTTTGATTGTCATGGACCTCATGACCTGTATAAAGGTTATTCAGAGAAACGACGCAGCTATTTGGGCTGGCGAGTTGCACAGCTTTGATGTTCAGTGGCTCCAATGCACCCCTTTGCCCTTTCTTCAGAGTGCTGCAGTGCTGCTAACCACCGCATGTCTGCCACTGTTTGATGAAACACTGGACAGACCGCTTCCTTTTCCCACAGCGTAAGCAAGCATTCTCACTCAGTCTACACTTGTGTAAAAATGAGCAGTGAAACCAGCTCCAAATAGCAGACGACTACACACAGACCATCTGTTCTAAAGAAAATCAGATGGCGGTCTCCACTAGTATTTCGCTGTTTTCATATAAATTTTTGCTCGATAAACCTTGTGCAACCATCTGATTGACAGAGCACGGACATTTGGTAAGGGGCTATGCACATGTGCTATCATACTAGAAGGAGAATAAATTGTTAAGTGTACAGGTATTATGCATTCTATGAATTATTACTGATCAACAATTATTGTTGTTTGCTCCCCCCCTTACATAGTGCCCTGGAGGGACCTTAGAAGGACCAAACATGTTACGTGGAAAGATGCAGACGCGACACTATATAGAAGTATATTTACAAATCATTACGCTGCACTTTGCCACAACGCAACAGCCCACACTAGCCTCCATCGTCGTCGTCTTCGCATCATTGGCCTCTTTGTCATCGGACATTAGAAATGCTGGTCCGTAGCAATATAAATAAATTAAGTAAATAAACACATATGAAGCCTTATGTCTGTTGGCTTCATATCAATTAATTTATTTTATTATAAGGGAGGGGGGGAGCAAACAAACATTTTTGTTTTGTGATAAGAGCCAGAATGCATAACACATAAACACTTAACAATTTATACAAGCATATAAGTACAGTGCAGTCCACTTATAACAATATTAAGAACGAAAAATCCGATCATTATAACCGATAATCGCTACTATCTGGACTGCCCCCCCCCCCCCCCCAAAAAAAAAGCTGCCGAATAAACCTTTGTAGTCCTGAAACCAAATTTAGCACTTGCGATAAATAAAAAATGACGTAGAAAGTAGGCTGTAAAAAATAAAATGTTTACTTATATCTCTAAATAGCGTTTCAATCGTTAGACGCGCTGAGATAGTCAGAAATCTGCACTTGCTTTCGCGGAAGTTTCAGGTTCACAGCCGCGGTGTGCATGGTGTCCAGTTGCTGCCCGAACACTGGTGGCTATAATTTAGTGTGCATGAAATCAATGAGTGACTCGATCGACGACATTGCACTTGGGTTGAACATCGGGGTCGGTGTCAAAGATGGGCCCATTATCTATCTCGTCGTTGCCTCCACTGCACAATGCCGCCGTCTGTCGCGACAACGATCATCCCATCGGAGATCTCTTTGTAGAACGAGGCAGCACTATCTGCACTCAGAAACTCCTCCATCGAAGCACCACCTATTTCATCATCAGTAGCGACGTGCTCCCAGAGATCAGCAATGTCAGCGGCTTCCAACGTGTTATTTTCACCCATGGGGGCTTTGTCCTAGCACACAAAGCACGCCTTTTCCGTTTATCGGCATGGCCACTGGTTCAAGCCTTCATGATCGTGGCGCTCCCGGTTTTCATAATCGTCGATATCATCAACTGCGCGAGCTGGTACTTCTTCAAGTCTTGCAAAATTTGCAGCTTCGCCTCAAGCGACAAGCTATGCGCTTTGTCGGTGCACCTCCCGCTGCTTCCGCGGCGCATTTCCGCGAGCGCTAAGAGATGGAGATTGTAGGAAGGGAGCGCAGGCGCCACTCGCTTATCAGTTTTTCTCCCCCCCCCCCTCCCTTGCTCTTCTATGGACGCTCGCACGACCGCCGGCGATGCGGACATGAAGCAGCTGGCGCCATCTTGTGCACACTGCGCCAATTCGCGATGCTCTCCGCGGCATGCAGGCAGGACGCGCTGCGTGCCGCCTGCGTCGATCGAGTCAGTCTAGAATGCCACCACACGGCGCTTTGTGTACAGTCTGTTTTGTCGTGCTGTAGGCAAACATGCTCTGAAGAAATGCCACCAGATTGCATAAGGTAACCGCTTTTACTATCAGAGAATGGCAGCAGAAACGAACTCGCGTAGGCAAACTTTTCCCCCCATCTTGGTTAAGGGAAACTTAGGAACGCAAATTTCACAATTATTCTGCATAAAAAAACGCCAGCCAGAAGCAAAATGTCGATCGTTATATCAGATATGCGGTGAATAACATATTGTTATATATGCTTTTTTTCTCATAGCCCTAATGCATAAGCTGATACTCTTAAGTCGACTCATCGTTATAACCGACATATAGTTATACGTGGTATCGTTATAAGTGAACTGCACTGTATATATATAATATATTGAGCAGTTACACAGTGCATAACACGCTTAACAAGTTATACATACACATAAGCATGCTAAAAGAAAGGCTAGTTGAGTGAGAAAGCAAAACCTTTGTAATGAAGCTCAACAGAAGACAATTAGTTGCATCAAAAAGAGTGATTGGTCAGACATTTAATACCTCACTAGAAAGAAACACAAACACGAGAATACAAGCTAGAGGGTGTACGTCCCTCTTTATTTGCTAGCATGTGGTAGTGGAGTTATGTCGCAGACACTTAGTTACAGGCCTAGAAAGCTTCTAATGGATGGTTACACCATGATTCCACATTGTAACTTTACGTTATTAGACACGAGAGGTATATTACTTTGCTTCGTCTCAATTGCATTTCAATGCAGCACTTTGTCGCAAACATAGCACTGTGCATCAAAAGTAGCAACAGTGCAAAAGTTTATTGGCACACGTTGAAAAGCGGCTGGGTTTCCTTGAGGCCAGAAAGCCAGTGCAGCCATTAATCTAATGAGCTCGATTGGTGGGTGTAAAGCACTCTGCACCAAGTCTTAAGAAGAGCACCCTGATGAAATGAAGAAATGTAGCAAGTTGGGCAAGTTGGTACAATGGCATATTTACCTACAGCATGAAAAAAGTCAGTCTAGGATGACACCACACAGTGCCTTTGTGTACAGTCTGTTTTGTTTGTGCTGTAGGCAAACATGCTCTGAAGAAATGCCACCAGATTGCATAAGGTAACCGCTTTTACTATCAGAGAACACCGCAACTGCAACAAGTAGTACAAAAAAAAACATTCTGCAAGAAGAATGGTAACCCACCTGTGAAAGCCAGCTGTCATCGTTCTCCTTTTGACTCAGTCCGGAACCTTCCATGTGGCTCATTCCATTGATATCTGTTTTCAGGGAGGACGCACACAATTAGCATGACAAAGATAAAGAAGGGGGAGGGGGAAATCATTAGCATCCTAACAAGCTTTCTATAGGTATTGCATACATATCGGGACAGGGCAAGACAGAAGCTACAAATGCTGTCACACAAGGAAAGAAAATGTGAAATGCATGCACGTTTAATGACCATGCTAGTATCATGATTTCACAAATTAGTAATATTACCGGTGTGCATTAGAGAAATGTGCAATGCCTCAGCTTTGTTCACTTTGAATGTCCTGATTGATACAGTTTACAATGTTGTGATATCTGTTTTCATAGCAGTTATTGAGCTGTAAGCTTGATGTTTCCATACTAAACAAGAAATTATGATTTCCAACACTTTTTGTAGAAAGATTTAAAGCATAAATAAAAACACTTCTCAACAGCAGAGCAGAGCTTTTAACCTACTCTTTAAATGCAATGAATTTATCAAAATTGTTTCAACGAATGCCGAGAGCAAAAAGACTTTTCCCTTTCCAACTGATATTTAGATAGGAGCTCCCGAGATGCATCATCTCAAGTCCAAACACGACCCAATTCGTGACTCTGACAGGGGCCATCCCATCCCGAAAGCTGTTCAGGGAGGAGCTGCGGCCACCAACCTTTGAAGGACTGCTTCCCAGTGGATGCGTTGGTGGCCACTTGTCCCATCATGAGGGGGTTGTTGCTGCTGAGCGGCTGTTTTGTATCGTGGCTCATGGGTGGCCTGGGAGCACCGCCAGTGACAAGAATAAGAACACCTCAAGCAGCACACACTGCAGCACACACTGCAGCACAGCATCAACAGACCTGATGTGATAGATCCAGTGCTTGAGCTTAATTGGCATTGAATGAGAAGCACAGTCTGCCGTTTGATTGATTCATTGGGTTTAATGTCCCAGAGCAATACTCAGACTATAAGAGACTACGTAACGGAGGGCTCTGGATAAATCTTGAGCACTTTGGGTTCTTGAACTTGCAGCTGAATCTAAGTAGAGTTGAACATTGATGAAGTTGCATTTAACACGGAAGTATCTTTGTTATATCTGATGTTCGATATAAGCATACGTGCCAATACCGGCAACCACAAAAACATTGAGTCGCAGATTAACTTCGTTACATTCATGTTCACTATACTGAGGTTCAACTGCGCACAAGCATTTTTGCATTTCATCTCTATCAAGACACGGGAACAATGGCCGGGGGAGTATATTCTTTACAAGAGTGAAATAGAACATGCTACGTACTTAGGGAATCTAGTCATTGGCGTCTCAGACACTGTACAAGCTTCACGGACTCCTGTGACATGCATGGTTCTCCATTTAAAAGAACCCTTGCATTAATAGCACTTAGCACCTTGGAATTAGCATGTTCATCATTCGATGCCTTATTTGGGTGCTAAATTGGCCACTCACTTACAAAGTAGAACAAACTTTTAAATTATACTGGCCTGAATAGCGACGAGGTGTTTCCTTTCACAGAGAGGACAGTGTACAAGCCCATGTTATGCACAAATGTGCAGCCGCCCACAATTTGAAAAGGTCAGAGTTCTCTCATGGATTCTGTGGACAGTCTGGTATGCTTCATAGGTTGCACATACTGATGGTTGTATAAATACCTGGTGTACACAAGTGTCCCTGCAAAACTGCTGGTGCTTTCACCCTCACATTTCGCACAGAGGTAGCATTTTTCAGTTAATTTAATTTTATTAATTTAATTTATTACCATGTTTTCAGGCACTGCTTGCCAATTTTGTCCACAATAAAACTGGAGAGGATTGTAAATATTAAAATTTTCAAATACGAGTCAAACAGGAATGCTTAACTTTGAATATCGAATAAGGATATGCAGATACATTTAATAGCAAGTTTCTTAACTCTGTAATGCCAAAACACAGTTCCAGATCGAAGAAAATTAGAATAACTTATTTGCCTTTATTTATGACCATGGAGAATAATCTGCACGAAAAAACAAATAAATGTTTTTGAGGCAAACCTTAATCACTACACGTTAATTAATTAGTAATTGACTTGCTGAACTATTCATAACTAAAAACTCATTCTAGCGTATCAAGAACACTACTGTAGGTAATGCATTAGATTTCCCATGCTTAAATAAGAATTTTGAGGTATCAAACTTTGTGTAGCATAAATTATATGCTGAGCATTACAGGGTTAACCCTGTTGTAAACCTTTTAACATAACAGGTTAGCTTTTTAACATGCTAGAACATCGCAGTTATGTTGCCAGCTGTAAAAAACAAGATTAACAAGCTATCACAGTAAAAGCTTGCTCATGACCATGTTGACTTGTAAAATTGAGTAATTCACACTGTCTAGTCTCAACAACCTGTGCATTATTACACAGCATCAAAGGTGCGTTAATTCAGTCATTTGGCCCTGTGCCAGTTGTCACTCAGCCCATTTGGTGTAAAGCCGGGGCCTGAGCCAAATCTCAGCAAAAGCCAACGGAACCCACCTGAGCAGGTTCCACTGGGCATAAGCAGTCACGTCGAGCTCAATGGGTGAGTCTTCAGTGACCTTGTTCACGGAAGAGCACGGTCGGGGGTCGATAATGTACTCAGTCAGAGCCCCATTACACGTCATGATGAAAAGGGAGTCGACAGGATTCTTTTCTGCATTCAGCAAAGAAAACAAGAAGAGAGAGGAGTAGGGTTCACCAGGTGAAAGATTAAATTATTGAGAATTTCCTAATGAGAGACAAATGAATATAAATTTGAACACATGTAGTCCATACCTTTATTTTTTGGTGAGCAAGTGCATTGCCAAGGACAAGGCTCACAGCCAAGACAAAGATGAAGCATTTGTTTACAGTCCCCGACCAATTGTTCCGGGCAAGCCGTCGATGCCAACAAGTGAAATAAAGCTCTATTAATTAATGATTGCAATCGTTCTGCGACACTAACGTGTGTTTTGTTTACACACTACCCACTGCCTGCTGTAATGCCTTGGCACCGAGAGAAAACAAATTAAGTGAAATGTAGTGGTGGGCCTCTCACCCTTCTTGTCGCGAGACGTGCTGGGGCTTCCTACCAGCCAGGCCCGGGGTGGGGCGAAGGCGGCTGCTATGCTAAAGGCCTCCTTGGTGGCGGGCCCCGAGGGACGGCGCCCCCTGGGGGGGCTATTCTGAGGGGCGCCGATGCCAGCGACAGAAAAGGCGGCCCCCTGTTTGATTTGGGCCAGAGGGGAGACCAGCGTTGGTTGCGGACCCAAACGCCGGAGGCTGCCTGAGGCGTACTTCTCCAGGCTGCTGCTCGACGAGCCTGGGTTGGGAAGAAGCACATGAATGCGTGCAATAAATGCACCAGCTTAACCCTTTTCACAATTTAAAAACATGACCAGAGCTGCACCAAACAGACAAGACAAAAATTTTGCGGTCAAGCTGTCAGTAATATTCCTGTCTGTAAAACAATACAAAACCTACAGTTTGGGAAGCTTTGTTGCGATTAAGAAGGAATCTTTGCAGATGTAACCAAATCAGAGCAATTCGTTCCGTCAAAGAGAGCAAAGCTGCATAAGTGAGTTCCCCACACTCTTTCGAAACCTTAGGGGTCTGGTTTGCCCCTACCCAAGACTTTGCTAACGCTTTACTACTTATGTCCAGTTCAATTTCTTCGCCATACCGGAGTCTCCGCAGAGGTTTTGCTATATCCAGGCTTAGTACTTGTTTACTCTCCAATATATCCAAAACACATGTACCTGTATGCTGCACCAGCTCTGCTCTGTACAATGCCTGCGCCTCCTCAGTACCAGGGGCGTAGCCAGAAATTTTTTCGGGGGGGGGGGTTCACCGGCCCGACCAGGGGGGGACGCAAGCTTCTGCTTTCCTCTAGGTCACGTGATCGATAATAAATATCGGTAGTTTAAGCAGACTCTATACATGTATATCAAAGACATGGGACCCCTTCGCATGTGCGTGTGCTTGTGAAGAAATTAAGTAAAAAGTAAAGCAAGCTCAGTAAATACAGTAAGTACAACAGGCACAGTGGGCGTTTGGAGCAACGGTCTCTCATCGCGCCACTGAATGGACCAGTCTTCGAAAACGCATCATTGAGACGACCCGTGCGATCGGAGGAGACATCATCAATTGTTAATTTCCGTTAAGCGTAGATGGCGTCGTCCTCGTCGGGGCGAAGTGCGTTTCACAAGTCAAGGACGGCTATACGCGTGAAAATGCACGTGTGACCAGGCTATACCTACTCCCATAGCAATAGCTTGTTCGCTGCGTCTTTGCGCTAGAAACCTTAAATGCGCGCAAAAACGCGTAAGAATTTTTTTTCGAAGCTTTCGTCGCCCTGCTCCCTCATACGAGTGGGTTGCATTTCCTGCGGCAAGTGCATGGGCCGCTGTGTCTTCCGCTGTGTGCGAGCGTGCAGCTGTCATTTGCCTTTACGTCAACAGATTCAGAATTGTACAGAATATTTCACCGCACAGCATAGATATGGCATGAGTACGCATTTTAAGTAGTGCGTGCAACTCATTTCTGCTTCACTTACGCCGGTGCAAACAGGAAGCGGCTTTGTACATCACAGAATCTCGACTGATTGGTGTACTAGTGATGCAGGAATGAACTCCGGTATTGTTCAGTGCATAGTGCACATAATTAATTTCTCAGGACGCGTGAACTTCGACGAGAACTGTCAGCGCCTGCAACAAGAGTTTACTTACGCTGTACTGCGCCCAGCAGTAATTCATGCTTGTCGGCTGTCTGTTTCGTGCATTCTATTGCGAGTCGGTGGAATTTCACTGCTGTCATGAACCCCTTCGTGTGTACATTGCTGGTTTGGGATTCCACAACACAACAGCAACTACCAGCCTTCCGTAATTGCTGGTTTGGGGTTCAACAACACAAGAGTAATTACCAGCCTTCCGTAGGGGCACAATCGCAAACAAGAGACGTTTCTCGCGCAGGCTAAGCCTACGTTCACACTTGGGAAGCGGCAAGCGGGCGGAAAGGCCAAAGCGGCCGGAAAATTTTTTCAGCGCCTGTCCAAATTGTTCACATTTGTTTTGCTACCGCCGCGGCCGCCGCTGCCCTTTTCGTCCAGATCCATCTAGTCTGCGTACGTTTGTCGGCGTGGTGGCGCTCATTATCGCATTATTTCGAGCGGTATGTTCATTCTTTCACCCACGTACCGTCATCAAAAGTGATCATGTTACGCAACTTCGCGTGTCATCTGCGACCTTCGGTAAGTTCCTCGTTGGCGTTCCGTAATTCTCCGCACACGGGCGCGGTAGCGCTGAGTCACAGGTTGGTGCCTAGGCGTGATAATATTTCTTTAATAGCTTTTATTTACAAGTTGTAATAACATTTCATCATTTCGTATTGTTGGCGCCTCCAGGACACCAAAGGGGCAACGGGAACACCACAGCTAAAACCCGGGCTGGCCCTTGTGTTGGGGCTTGCCAAAGCCTGCGCGTCCTACGTACGTGAGACCTACGCTCCCAATCTATCGTCGCGACGAGAAAAGCACCCCGCGACTTCTGCAACATACCGTACACGTGCGAGGAGAATTATGGAGTGCCAACGAGGAATCTGCCTAACTATTGTCTGCCATGGAAGTGGAAGAAGAAATGGCTTTTATACTTCTACCTACTTGTTTTCTAGAAATGGACAAAGAATAAACGGAAGACGCGGACACCTCGGAAACGGCGCTGGTGGTTTCGCCTGGCTTTTCAAAAGCGCGAGAAGTTAGGTCATGCCAAGGCTTCGTTGCCGCACCTCCGGTCGCGCGACGTTGAATACTATCGCGAGTATTGCTGACAGTACGTTTTAGTGCCACTCTTGTCGTAGAGCAAGGGCTGGTTCTTGATCGCGTCGATCAGCATTACAGCCTACACTTTTGGTGCCATGTTCAATTTTACGACCGGTTGTTTACATGCTAGTGTAGCTTCCAGTGAAGCAGAACGACTTTCCGCCGCGTTTCCGCTTCGCCATGGCGAAAAAATCGGCCCGAGACCGATTTGGCTCGCAGCCTGTTTTTCTGCCTGTTTTGCCGCCTAGGCGGGCGGATTTTTGCAAGATTTTGCCTCTTCCTACAGCTTCGAGACCAAGTGTGAACGTAGCCTAAGATCCTGCGCGAGCGCGGCCTAATCGGCACCTGAAGGGAAGCGGCGGAAATGTATACCGGAGATTTCGACCACCTGGGGTCTTTAACGTGCACCTAAATCTAAGTAAACGGGCCTCGAGCGTTTTCGCCATCATCTAAAATACGGCTGCCGCATTTGTTGCTTCAGAATGCGGCCGCCACATTCTCGCCCAAAACTTCACAGAGTGTCAAAGCCTTGACAAAAACCGTGACAGTGTTTTCCATATGCAGACATGATTCATTGTAAATTACCAACCTAAACGGAAGCGCCCAGGAATGAAATTGTGATAGTAGCACCGGTTTCATGAATTATGTCAGCGCGAAGCGACGAAAACAAAGGGCGGGTAAGTGGGGTTGGGGGGGGGGGGTTGCGGAAAAAATTTCGGGGAAGGGTTTGAACCCCCCCAACCCCCCCCCTGGCTACGCCCCTGCTCAGTACCGACCACAGCACCACACATTGACGGCGCTGCATGAAAACTTGCAAAACTCTCCTACTCAGCTTTGCTGTAAATTGCTGCCTAAAGACGTTTTCGGCTTTTCTTCTACATTCCATGTCTATTAATGGTACACTACTCCCACAGCCTTACTCCAACCACTTTACACTTGGTTTCAGAACTCTGTGCTGCATTCTTCACAAGGAGCCACAATCTGTAGGTGTCTGCAATGCTCTACAGATTAACCTAGAGCAGTGGTTTCACTTTTGGCTCTGAAAGCTGTCACTTATGGCACTGTTGGCCTGGCCAAGAAAAATAGGGCAGTTAAAGTATAAAATGCTACCAAATATGTCTTTAGAGCCACCTTGTGTAGACTACTGCAGCCAGAAGCAAATTGGAAAGTTATTTTTACCACCAGCTCCGTTGTGCTGTAGTTTAACATATGTTGACACTGGCTCATCACTGCCTGCTCACCTTTCCACTGTTCACACTCTTGGTAGATTCAACTGATCCCTACCGCACTCTGACTCGGTTGGCAGGATCCTCTAGAGTTTGGGGCTAGAAGAAGCCTGACAGAGTCAAACATTCAGCTGATTGCAGAGCAATTGGAAGGGCCACATGACCGGAATTCTGTTGAAGCTCGATCGTGCTCCAAGCTTGAAGGTGAGAGTGCTCCCCGAGTGCTTTGAGCTGGAGTGCAGTGCTCTGAATGAAAAATACGGATGTGTTCCAAGCACTAAATTTCAACCAGCTGAATGTAACGTGTGCAGCCAGTTGAATGTGCCACCAGAGATCAGAGTGCATCGTTTTCGATTTTTGGACAATGCAAGCAGGCACATGAGGCATGTTCTGCCATTTTCCTAGTGCATCTGAACCGGTGCTCATGCGCTAACGCTCCAGCGAGAATCATGGTAGCCGCTCGGGGAGTTCTCATAGGGGATGTTTTAACAGAAGCGCAACTCGCCATGGTGGGAAGGTTTCATCTATGCCAGCAAGGCAAGAAAGATTTGCAGAAAAATTGAAAGAGGGGAGAGGGGTCTGATCAAGGTGACATGTTAATCATCGTAGGAAATGGTTGGCTACACTGCTGTGGGGAAAAGAGGAATGAAGGGACTGAAAGACAGGAAGAGATTGACTAAAAGAAAGAGCAAGAAATTATGTTTGCACACATGTGACGAAGCACGCAACTATTCTATGCTGTTAAGCAATCATTGCATCCCGAAAAGAGCACAGCATAACACTAGCCGCAGGTGCCTGTCTGAAACAGTGCGACTGTGTCCCAAAATACCTTTCCGAGATAAGGGGCGACTGTCCAATCTGTCTAGCGCAGATGAGAGCATTTGTCTCTGCATGCTGTAGTGAAGGCAGTTTACAAAGCAGATATGACTGATCCTGATGAATGGCTGCAACATGCCACGACAGACCAGGAATACAGCCCTGGTACAGAACATGGAACAAGACAAAGGAGTTCACAGAAAGGGAAATACGTACTAGAACTCACAGTGTGCAGACAAGGGAAGCCACAACCCAGAACCAATGTTTTAACAAGAAAACTTGTTAAAACATTGTTAAACATCGAACACACAGTGACGGGTGCTTCACAGTGACGGGTGCTTCACACACAGTGACGGGTGCCTCGTCACTGTGAAGGCCCTGACAATGATAAGTCACACTGACTCAGGGCTGAGGCTTCCCTTGTTTGTCTGTTAATTAGCATGTAGAACAGCCTCAAGGTGCACCTCTGAGTCCACAGAGTTGCTTTCAAGTCCACTGCACAATAAATGGTATCAACACATCACTGGGCATCGTTGAAAGACTCTCAGGGATTTCTCCCACCCGCTTGCACATATTGTTGTCTTGGTACACACATGCTGTGTAGAGGAAGAAGCTCTTGCTGCCAGGAATGAACAGGCCCTGGCATTGATGCCAGTCAGTAAAATCGTCACTTTGCTTCGTTATATCAAGGTTTAACTGTACTGCATAAAGCACGTGAAGGTTCCAGCACCAGTTTAAGATGCGTGACCAGACCAGCTCGTTTGCACAGAACAGCTGATCGAACACAATAACGAAGTATTAGGAGGTTTGTGCATGTTCCCCAAAAGACAACCATTGCTGTGAGAGCCCAAAGAAAGCAGTGAAAGAAAAAAAAAAGAGGAACCAGGTGCTTGCTGCAATGAGCAAAAACAAATGCTCCCTGCTCACCCGTTTTCACATTTGCGATGCCACGGCCTTCCCGTGGCTAATATTCACGATACCTAATCTGCATTTTTTTTTTGTGGTCTCACTTGCAGAAGTTGGGAACTAGAAGCAGGGTGCATATTTCGTATAGTTCAGATTTTCTTTGTTACTCTCAGTACTTTTACTGAAAAAGCAAATTATTACTTTCATTCATGCTTCTTGAGGTGCTTCTTTAAAGTTTCACATAAGCTATCTTAAAAACTCCCTGAGCAATTATTTCTGCTTTACTTCCATTCAGAACACCAATAATCAGAATAAAATTTAATGTGTCACAGTATATGTTGTGACTAATACGACTTGAAATAGAATGTTAAAACACAGAAGCACCAAAAATGAGCACATTTCTAGCGGTAAATAAAAAGAGCTAAGGGCTTTCAAGGCCTTGAAAATGGCAGTTTCGCATTCAAGGGTTTTTCAATGGTTTCAAGGACCGCTACGAACCCTGTGCAGCTAGCCAATGCCTGGCAAGAACCTCACAGGAGGTCCAGTCCAGAGTCAGCGCTTAAACCATTTTATTTTTCATCTTGACGTGCCACACGTAGTGCCTCCCCCTGTTTCTTCACAGATTTGCATGCAACACCATGCAGTGTTTGGCATGCACAGTCTCCTGTAAACAAGATCTCATGCAGAATTAAGCTTTGCGAGTCTCACTTTTTAACACCACTCAGTAATAGGTTGTCGCGTAAAGGTCACTGAGCTGACGTTCAAAGCAGAGAGCATGTTAAAGCTCATGTGCTTGAAGCAAGGAGGGGAAGATGGCATGTGCATACATGCTTCCTGTATCATGCTGCCCTCCTCTTTTCTCTAATGTGAATCGCTTACACAGCAATCGGTGCAGCAAAGCCGACTTACAAATACCTCTGTCACACAGAAAAATTTATTCCGAACAAAACTGAGGCTCATCAGAAGATGTGTACTTTAAAGTGATGAACAGTAGTCGAACGTGTCAGGCTAAAAGCCAACATTGTGACAAGGGTACTTGTCTTCGCTGACACTTGTCAACAGGCTCCCTG
Source organism: Dermacentor silvarum (assembly GCF_013339745.2). Lineage (NCBI taxonomy): Eukaryota > Metazoa > Arthropoda > Arachnida > Ixodida > Ixodidae > Dermacentor > Dermacentor silvarum. The sequence continues at coordinate 150,169,570 of NC_051156.1, forward strand.
GATGAAACGTCAGCCCCAAGCATGAAATATCCTTTGTTTGACTACTGTTCGTCTACAAAAAAAATATAATGCCATTTGCAGGTAATTACATTCAACACAGCAAATGACATTAGGTTCTAGCAGTACAATACGGCAAAAAAATAATGTCATAAGTGTAATGTGGCAACCACGATGTGTCAGAGTAAATGACACAGAAAGGGTATCGTTTGTACGCGCAAAACTTTACACAGTACAGTAGAAGCTCGTTCATACGTGCTGGAAAAAAACGCGAGAAATAACGTACTAACCGAGAAAAATGTACAATCGGAAGTCACTAAAAAATTTGACAGACTTAACTGTAGCTGACATCTATGTAAATGCGAAGCATTGCTCGTTGCGTGTTGCAGCACGAGATGCTGACACAGCCAAGCTGGTGGGGCTTTAGTGGGCCCAGCGTTGTCGCTTTCCTATTTCGTAGTGTTTTAAGACTACAGTGGGAAATATATATGAAATCGAGCTGATGTGCCATGACGGAATACAATGCCTACAATGCCGCCAGAGCGATACATGATGCTACCTTTGCACCCCCGGCAGCAGGGAATGGTGGCGCGTTTGGGTCATTGCTTATTAAAAGCGTGCAGTATACTTCCAAAGGCACTTCGCCCAGGTGTAGTGAAACAGATAAGTGAACAAGATTATTGCAACAGAGTTGGCAGTGATGGCTGTGAATGCGGTATAGCGACAACCCGGGAGGGGATTTGCTGGTACCAGAATAAGAAACTTTTTCATGTGAGATGCGCAGGTGAGTATTGTGGGGAAGCTGCTGCGGAGGGCAGCCACTGTTTTCGATCACGTGTGCCTTTTGCCTTTTCTTGTTTGCACGGGATATAGCAGCCGGAAAGCGTATCATAGGATGGCAGTTTGGCGATCTACTGAACGTTGGTGCCAAAAGATCGTGTTTTCCGGGAGCATATGATTCGGCAAAAAATAAGCGTAACAGTATTGGGCAGTTTTTTTGTGTTCTCGATTGCGAACATATAGGCTGGAAAAGCATACATAACGGGATCATATCAACGGCGTTCTACTGTACACATATTTTCATCAACGTTAATTTTGCATATTTATGGTAATGATAAAACTTTCAAATCATGTAAGTAATCGAGTGATACTTATCCGTACAAAGTCAAGACAAAACTCGAGCTAGGTATAAATCTAATGAGTTGTCAACATGGTCAACATGCCACAACGGAACGAGCATGCAGAAATAATGGACTGTCAGTGATCAGGTAATATTAGAAGTACATTAGGAAAGAACTACTTCTCAAAAATTCAACAATTCTAATTTGTATATAGTGTTGCTCTGGTCGCTGCTGCATGTTTGTTTCTCAATAGTACTCTTTGTTGGAGAGTACACATTAATTTCTGAAACATGTTCGAATTAGTAGCCTAAACTCGTCCCGATTGTATATGCTGTTTTCATCTATAAACATTAAATATCCCGTGTAGCCACTAATAACAGTAAATACAAATGACATTAAATCTTCCCGTGTGACAGGGGCAGAAATTTCGCTGAACGTCTTCTGGTTTTTCTGCATAGCTCAAACACCCAAAGAAAGCTTACATTATGTACCTATGCTTGAAAGGCAGCCCATTTCAGTGCAAAACCACACGTTACAGCTTGATGAGTAGTTATTGGGGCAGTTCCAGAAAATTCCACAAGCAGGAATTGCAAACAGAAAATATGATACCGTAGAGGTGACCTTACACCAAAACAGATAAGCTGCTGCGTCGGCTGCAAAAACGAAAAAACGAGAAAAGAAAGAGACAGACTCAACACGTGTGGCAACATCAAACAACACTGCCGTCAATGCACCGCAGCCAACGATTCAAGAAATACTGCGAAAAAAAAAAGAAAACACCTTATATTCCATGGATTATTGAGCTAGACAAATTCCACAATTTGACTTTTTGCAAATCCTAACAGGCATTCAAAAAATTTTAGTGAAAAAACACGTCACAGGCCGACTTACAAAATGCAGACACGAGGAAAATGAAAAGGACAACACATATGCCATTTGTGTTGTTCAACATTTGTGTTGAAATTGCCACTACAGTCAAACCTAGTTACAACAATGTTGCATTTGACACAAAAATAGGTTCCTTATATCCACTATTTCTTATAAACATATAGTAAAACCTCAGTGATACAAATTTCACGAGGTCGCGTAACATATCCGTATCACCCAATATTCGTGTCATCAAAACATACACAAAACCAAGAAAAAAAATCAATTATTTTTAGCAGAAGAAATTTTTAATACAGTCGAATCTCGTTAATTCGAACACGCCTAATTCGAACTGCTGGTTTATTCGGACTGACGCAGTGGTCCTGTCAAAGTTATGTGTATTTCAATGGGCGAAAACGCTCGGTAATTCGAACGCGAAAGCATTTGCGATGGTTAATTCGAACATACCGCGCACCGGCAATGCTCTCAGCAGCGCGCCAATAACGCGGCGGTGCCTCCGAGTGGCATTGCTCCGACACCGCCATAGAGCAAAACTTTGGAGAGACCCCTTAATTCAGCGGCGGAGGCCCCAGTCCGGCAAACGTTTGCTTCCCGATAATGGCAGAAAACGAAACTTCAGGGAGCGGGCTATGCGGGCGCCGGGGCGGCACCGGCACGGTGGCGCGCGCGCGCAGGGACCGTCAGAAGGTGAAGGAGTTGGGAGAGAGGGCGAGGGGGGCCACCGAAGCAACTGCCACTGAAGCGGCGGAGTTGCCGAGGCCAAATCCGCTTCCCTGCCGCCCTCCTCCCTCACATTCCACGGTCTCCGCGCGCGCGCCCGGCGCTGGCATGGCGCCGTCCGCTTCCTGAAGTTTCGTTTTCAGCCGTTATCGGGAACCGAGCGTTGGCCGGCGTGGGCAGTTGCACTCTTTATGCGCTTGCGCACCGCGATATTTCACACATCGCACCGTTCGTGCATCATGCTATGGAGCTCGAATACTACAAAAATACATCCTTCCTTTAATTCGAACTTCTTTTAATTCGAACAAATTTTCTGGCCCCTTCGAGTTCGAATTATCGAGATTCGACTGTAGTGGAAACCCATTAATATGTTTCTCGCTGCTGCGTTTTCCCGGCTGCTACGTCGTGTTTTCGCGGACTCGACCTAAATGCCATTGACTTCCATGTAGAGTGTAGACCGCTTATAACGTAAGTTGCCGGAGTCGCGAATATCCCCACTATAAGCGGTACCGCACTAGTATAATCAAAACAACTATTTTATTGCGATAATGGACACTCCAGGCGCATTTCTGCCGCCGCTGTCACCGTGCTCTAGGTTCCGTATTCGCTTACTAAATAAATTAACAAGCACGGTGCCACGCGTGCACAAGCAAACATGAACACATCTCGCTCATTGACCACGGAAACGAACTATCAAAACGCTCCAGTGACGAAGCGCGGCGAGCGAATTGACCTTAGTGCTATCATGCCTCTCGCTTCAACGAGACCTATGAGCGGCGAAAACGAAAAAAGTGGATCGTCCCAGATTACGTCCTGCTTCGGTCCGCTGAAACCGTTCCGCATTGCTTTGCTGGCAAAATCCTCTCCTTCTGTTTGTGCCAGTCCCGAACGCAAGTTTCGGATTCTCTGAACACCCTTGATGCGGCCCGATTTCCGTCCCGTCTCCACACACATGATCACTTTCCTTTTAAATGCGGCATCATGATGAACTCGGTACTTTATGCTGATAGAGCAGATGCAGAGAACGTGAAGACAGACGGTAGACTATTGCTTAAGCACGTGTACTGCAGCACATGGAGGAAGCTACGGTAGCTAGGCTTGAGAGTAGCTAGGCTCGACGCGTGTGCGAGGTGGCCATTTTGAAATGCCGACGGTTATATGGTAACGCAAATTTTGGGTCGTACTCGATTCTAACGCGCACGCAATTTTTGGACCTGTTTTATCGGAAAAAAAGTGCGCGTTAGATTCGAGTAAATACAGTATTTGTGGCTTGAGAGGAGCGTTTGCCGTCTAGGTTGACTGCCGAACTTCCAGGCAGCCGCACTGTAACCGGTATTTCGTGTCCCGCAACTGCACTATAAGCGATACGCGCATACATAGAGTGCTATGGGAAAATTAACGGGAGTCTGAAAAGACGTATTATATCCGGTCCTGCACTATAAGCGGTCACGTTATAAGTGGTCTATACTGTATTAAGTTCCCCTTAATACGTCACCAATCTGTAATGTTCCTGAATCTTACGTTGCGTTTCAATGTGTCAGTCATGTAAATTTAGCAGTGCAGCTGGCTTGTACGTTGCAACAACTAACTGGTGCATTGCAACAAGCGACCGGCACGTTGCAGTAAGCAACCGGCACGTTGCAGATACGGTGCGACCGCGCGGGTGCCGTATCTTGAAAGCAATCTGCGACATGCGCAAAGTGCGCGCCCCCGTGGGCCTCATCTTCAAAACGATCTGCGATGCAGACAAAGTACGCATAGTGCCGGATAGCTTAGTATGTGCTGTGCTTTCAACGTTTAGTTCGCATAGAAGCGAGAGACAGCACGAAGGTCGATTCGCTCGCTGATACTGCTTCGCTTCCTTTCTGTGGTCATCGAGCGAGGTGTATTCGTGTTTACCTGTGCGCATGTGACACCGTGCTTGTTAATTTAGTCAGTAAGCAAATGGTTACAAGTTATACGGCGCGGCAACGCAGTCGAAACAGCCAATGTTTTTCATATTGTGAGCAATGTATTTCGGCCGGGGAATGTTACAAATTCGTATCACACCGAAATTCGAACTAGCCGTGATAGTATCACTGGGATTTTACTGTATAGCCGTTACATTGCAATAGCGGTGCAACAATTTTTTATTTACTTTATTATACCTGATATTCCGTTATATCTGAGCTCGTTATGTCGAGGCTCTTGATAGGTTGCATTCCCAAGAGCATGTGCAGATAGTTTTTGTGTTTTCTTTGTTTTCAACCAGTGCGCGACCGTTAAGTTAACAGCTGGCATTTGTGTTGTCCTTTTAGTTCCTCTACTGTTCGTGTTTTGTACTGTTGCCTTTACACACTACAAAAGCCGACAATTTAGTTGGATAATACGTTGGATGATACGATTTTCAGATGATACGCTTTATTTTCGAGTTCCTGTGAGAATCGTATCATCGAGATTCTACTGCGTACTTGCTTAGCTTTCTGTCGTCATAAGAAACATGTCACACCAGGCAAGAGAAACCCATGAAATTCAATACTGCACATACGAACAATGTGCCTGTGTTTTGGAAAATACAGTCCAATCCAGGATATATCAAACTCGAATATATTGAATGATTGTCTATATTGAACAGCTGTAAAATCCCCTTGAAAATCCCATGCAGTAGTATAGCAATGTACCAAGTGTACATCGAGCTCCCATTCACCGCCACATTTGATACAGTAAAACCTCGTTAATTTGGAAAATCGGATAATTCATATTCGTCCTTTGGTCCCAGCAGGCGTATGCATTATTTAATGCAATGAAACTCTCGTTAATTCGGACATATTTGGCCGCACATTGGTTAATTCGGACAACTCTCGGAGCTCAGCGAACACGGAGTGCTGCAAATGTGCAATGCAAATAAGCAAATATGGCATTAGTGCCCACCGAAACGAAGTGGCAGAGTTTGCATCGCCATAGTCATCAATGGAAATTGTACGTGAATGACAGCAATGCCAGGATGCTTTGTGCGTATTTGTGCCTTTAAAGCCTTTATTCTTGCATTACCACCACGCCTAGCATCGCGTTGGCCACGTGCCTTCATGACTGCGTAGTCGCCAACCATGATTGCGTCGATAGTAGCTGCAGTTCCGTCCGCAGCGGTTGTGGCAAACAGTAGTTTAGTTTTTACTCAGTGCGAAGCTTTCGAGGATGAAGAACACCGTCTACATCGTGATGGGTACAGTGTTGCCAGGTCGGACGAGGCGGCGTAGCCCAAAGTTAAAGAAATTGTAGCCAAAATGTAGCCAAACACAAAAATAGAGCAAAATATTTCGTAGCCAAATATAGCCATTTTTATTTGAAGCTTTATTTCTATATAAATTTTCACATTCAACAACGCAATCCTTTTTTGCACAACCCGTTGTAACCAAATGTGATTGCCGCCGTGACGGTCTACATCACGCTTGCGGCGAATCGCTGCAGAAGGCGAAATCATAGTAATCTTATTATATGACAGATAGTAGTAAGTTATTATTTTTAGTTGTATACAGTAATACTAACTACGAACTCTGCTTTTTAGCTCACCTGGACGCAAAATAATGTCAGCATCATTGAGCTCTCACGTGACATCCGCCTACCGTGTAGAAAAACTTCAGCTGTCCAGCGGTCTGTGACGGTGACGCGCCCACGGCTTCTTTTTTATGAGCCGCAACCAGTGCATCGCGCCATGATATCTCGCATTACTTGTCTTATCGTCCTATCTTGTTTTCTCGTTAATTAGATTGACCCGGGTTAGCTGGGACACACTCTATATAGTTTCCACTTACATCAACCTGATCGCGATCTTAGGTCTCCAGCATGCCAAGAACATGCATTAAAAAGAAGTGAGAGACAAAAGATGCCACTTGATGTCTCAATCCGTGTAAGCGAAACTTTAAACGGTTGCTGCGCAAAACGGCACACAGATGTAAGAAGCACGCAGTCGTTTGCGGCGACGAGCACGTCCCGAACATAACTCGCTCGAAATGGCAAAAGCTGCGACGGCTAATAAAGAGCAAAGGTAAACGACAAATTGATGAAAGTGGTAATCCTGTGAAAACCGGTTACTGTCAAAAAGCAAACCATGTTGATATACTATTAATAATAATTATTGGGGTTTTATGTGCCAAAACCACGATATGATTGGGAGGCATGAAGCAGTGGGCGACTCCGGATTAATTTGGACCACTTGGGGTCCTTTAACGTGCACATAAACCTAAGTATACACGGGTGCTTCAACATTTAGCCTCGATCGAAATGCGGCCGCCGTGGCCGAGGATCTAACCCCCTTCCTCGAGCCAGCAGCGCGACACATCACCTGCTAAGCTAACACACTGGGCGATGTTCATGTGACGTGGCGCACTAATGGCATCGCGGCAAACTTGTTTCGATATTAGCACAATAAGTACCTGCATCTGTCACGTTACGGGCAAGCCATCTATAAGCAAACGCACCAGGACCCACTTTGGGCTCAGGGTCTTGCTCCCATTCTTTTTTATACTTTCTCGCATACTTGGCCCACTTCCCCATGGTTCGATTCTTCTCTCCGAGGACGATTCGGTCTTAAGTCTAACCTACGGAAATGAACCTCTAATGTAAGCACAAACAAAAACTCATCTCGCAGGAAAAATAAAATGGCAGTAAAGCTTAGCGTGAGAAACGTGAAGCAGGTCGAAAGCTGTGCTCGACGCGATAGTTCACCAAGAAGCCATGGCCGTGAACACGCTGGAGCGGGTCATCTACCCGTGCTTTTTTCATGTCGGCGCCACGATCGCCCGACCCTATTTTTAGATGCGAAGCAGCTTATGGTCGGGGCTATTTCACTCCCTCCCTCCCTCCGCTGTGCGGCGTCCACACCCCTACTGCGCATGTACGCCAAGCTCCGGCTTCCGGAAGCCGGAACCGGAAGTCGGCTTCCGCTTCCGGTTCCCCTTCTGCTTCCACTTCCGGTTCCGGAAGCCAGCTTCCGGCTTCCGGAGAACGCTTCCGGCATTTTGCCCGAATGATGCCCCGGTGCTTCGCCCACTCATCATCATTCACTTCGTGGATATGCGGTGTTGAGAAGAGGGCTCGAGCCGCTGCCACGAAATGGCAGCGGTGACAGGCCGATCCCGAACTTCGGGCTCGCGAAGCTGAAAGGAAGCGTCAATGCCGCCGAGAAGCTGCTACTGATGCAACGAGGGCTCGCGTAATGGGAACTTGAGTCGACCCCATGGCTGCTTCGCATACTATTCAGGGTTCTCCTACGGGAAGATGGTGTAATTTTTTTTTTGCTCTCTGAGCATAGCGAAGTACATCAAAGATCAAAGCCACTGGTTCAGACAACGGCGCAGAGAATGGAGGGGGAGAGAGGGCGGATGGCATTTCGCGCACGCACAGGCGCGCTGCCGGCTCAGTCAGCTAAAACATAGCCTTCGAGATTTGTTTCTACTCGATCAGAGCCCCTCTGGAGCTTTGATTAGGGCGCCCCTTATAGCCCAAACAAAGCCAAATCGCAGATTTTCAGTAGCCCAAATACAGCCACATAGCCAACTCATCGATGTCGACGCCAAAATTTTTTTTCGGTAGCCCAATTTGGCTATAAATAGCCAAACCTGGCAACACTGGATGGGTAGCGATCTGGCGACACTGCCAAGTCGCGCCGCGGTCACGTTGCGAAGGAAATCGCGAGGTCTCAGCTGCTGCGAGCGCTAATCGGTCACGAGATGATGAGAATTGTAGCTTCTGCACTGCTTTCATGCAAAATAGAAACAGGATTTGCTGATTCATTCAGTAAATAAAAGCATATTGACGTAGTAAGCATTTGTTTATTGCTTTCTTGATACCCTCGATAATTCGACATTCGGTAAATTCGGACATTTCCACGATCCCGTGAAATCCAATTAACAAGGTTTTACGGTATATACACTGTATATGCGTCGCCAGAATTATTGAATGCTGAAAATTTGAAATAGCACTGTTTTGGCAGATGCTGTCAAACAAGAGATTGATCGGCAAGAGCAGATCGCCACTCTGCTTGAAGAATGCGACAGGCCTCTGGTCCTATATGCTCCACAAGAAAGATTCCATCTTTTTAGTGAGTGGCACCGGGCACAGGAAGCTGAACTGGAGATGCTGCGCTGCCAGATTTGTCTGCTTGTAGACAAAGGCTTTCCACGAATGGCATTTTATAATTCCACGAGTGGCCAACCTCCACTTGGACGAATCTTTACATTACAGTTTGAATTTAACAAAACCACTGCACTTAGCAGTGAGACTCCCCTATTGCGGCAATGGTGCGCAAGACTTATTTCTGTGCGACTTGCGTGTCCGCGCTGAATGCGCTTCATTTTTGCTTGCACGGTTACACGTCAGTGGGAATGGACTTGGATGTTCTGCAAGCTGAAATCCACTTTCTAAACTAACAGCGTGTGTGTAGTGTCGGCAGTCCCCGACGCAGGGGCCACAGCGGAATGACCGAGAATGAAGGGACGTACCGGTCATGAGGCACCGGAGCGCTCAGCGGCGCGCAACTAGAAGAGATGCGCAAACTTTTTATGGTGGGCAAGAAGTGGAAGAGAAGTGGTGAAAGACGGTTCTGAAAACCGACACAAGTCCTCCCGACTCGTTACCCATGTATGATGATCAGCCGTTTAAACAGTGTATTGTAAAAGACATGCAGCTGGGTATGTTCACACGCAATTCGCAGCACAAGTGCGCTGACGGCAGCATGGCGTGTATCCATACAGGCTAGTTTGCTTTCGCGAAGCGTCTACTTCTACCTTATCTTGAATAAAAACGAGACACAGACCTTTTAGGGTTGCCGATGCGAATACCATTTTGCAGCGCGAGCAACTGGCAACATTATTGAGAGAGTGTGCAATAAATAAGTCAACTTTTGTGTGTTTGACATGGCCTTAGAGAAGCGGAGAAGCAAATCGGTAAGTTCCCACTTTTCACAATCTCAGGAAACGGTCCCGAGAGGTGCGGAGATCTCAGATAAGCTTCAGATAGGCTTATTTTAGATTTCGAATTATCTATATATCAGACTACTTCGTGATCCCCTTTCGAGTTATCTATATCCGGGATTGACCGTATTTCAGCCACGAAATTGTTGGACCCTAAAGTATATGGTTGAGACAGCCACAATGAGAAAGTGAGCCCCGCAGAAAGAAGAAATAATGGCAGTGCTCACTTGAAGAGCTGGGGCTTCCCGAGAGCACAGGGCTGTTGCGGCCGGTGGAAGGGGCGGACTGGATTTCTTCCAGGCCCGCGCTCTTGTGAAACCTGCTCAGCCGGTTCACAACTCGGGGGGAGGTGTGGGTTCTCCTGGTGATGGGGCCTAAAGCATAGAAGAGAGCAAAAAAATGTAAAAAGATATTAGTTTAACCCAAAGTAATACGAGATTCGCCAGTTTCAGCCCCGAAACATAAGGCAAGAATAGCAACTGCTGACGCAACTCCAGCGACCCGCTGCCTTGCGAATCTTGCTTTCTTCCGCACGGTTTCATTTCGCATGCCAACAGTGCTTCGTCCAGTTCTTAAATAGACACGAAAGAGAAAACTGATTTGAGTTGTATTGATAAATGGCTCTTGAACAATACCAAAAAATGCTACTTTTACCATGAGAGAAGCCGGGAAGGACACTACACCGAAAGACAAGGGGCGCTGTCGCCTTGAAATTCCCACATGACCTCACCCTGAAGTCGTTGGTTTAGGGGTGGTAAGCATGCTGCCTATATTAGTGCTTAATGTTCACTCTGTCTATACGTTCCAAATCAAGTGCACTGACTGTAAAGGAAGATGCATTGCACCCAACTCTTAAGCATATAGCTAAATCATTCTGAAATTTTAAAATTATTATTGACATATACAGAATAGGCAAAGGCACACTACTGATCAACAGTGGTGGCTTTCTAGTAGAAACTACGTATATACCAGCACAAGCTATATGTATTGAAAGTGTCATGACATTTAACAGCTCCTAATGCCCATCAATGACAATGAACAGCTATCACTGTCAAAAGATGATCAGGCAAAATAAGTTGTCTTGACCTCCGCTCTTTGCTTGGTGAAAAGGCTACGAAATGTTGAGTTAGGTGTTGAATGCGACTCGTAGAAAATCTAATTGTTAGCTCCTAATTGACTGCATTTTTGTCTATCATGGCTATCTAACCTGAAAAGAGAGTTGCGAGTCTTTGAAGTCAATACTCAGATGAGTGTTATTCTGGAAGTCTTTTTTGAAAGCCTTGCAGTTCTTGTTTTAGGATAGCCATGAGCAATGATGTTGGCCTTATTGGGTTCATTGAATCATGCAGGACCCATTGTAACCCTGCTTAGTGAAATCTGAGAAGCAGATTTCTCACAATCTTTTTGGAAAGTTACATAAAGGAAACTTGCATCAAGTCAGAACTGAACGAGATATAAAAAAATGATAGACCTCATATTTAAAATAAGCACATAAAATTGCATTTTTAACAATTTTCGGTCTAAGCCCTAACTCCTCCCTAACGCATGTATAATATTACAAAGCCAATCACTGTAACAGTTAAAATTCGATCTAACGAAAACCAATTTTACGAAGTTCCCGCTCCTAACGAAGAAATTACCCACTAACGAAAGTAATGGCCACCAAACTCGATTTAACAAAGTTTTTCCTGAAATAAACGAGTAAAAAAAGCGGCAATTTATTTCCGATTTCGACAGAGACGTTTTTTTTTGTTTTTGTTTTGTTGAGCATACGCTCTAACGCTATTGCGTTAAAACATCTTGGCGCCCTAGTCACGGCCCAAGCTTTATTTTGATGCCGCGCCCAGACACGGAACAACAGACTCAGCAGTCGGTAACGCTCTTACGTATCAGATGGCGCTAGGGGCAGCGGTGGTTGCTTTCGTTATTTTATGGTTTATGGGACAGATGGGACTGATTGTCTCCTTTCAACTTTCTTGCTTGGCCTGCTCGCACAATCACTGCATTCGTTCTCTGCGTCTTTGCATATTGGCAGCCTGTCATAGCTTCACGTGACATGTGATGTCTACCTGGCCTGCACTGCACATCACACAAGCCAATGCGGGCCGCCCTCGCAAACTTTTCACATGCACACGCATGGGTTGGCAGCAAATACAATGCCACAGTAGCTTTTGGGTGTCGTTACGTTACAGTTTTAGATTTCGAAGGACCAAAAAATCCCTTTCTCGATTTTAGGAACTTTCTGATTTAACGAAATAATTCGAGCGTGGTTATCACTTCGTTAAACCGAGTTTTAACTGTATTGTGATGAGTGATACTGTTATAAACAAACCACACTGCAGTGACCATGCAAAAGTGCAGCATCCTCACCTCCATAGGGGGTAATGGGGAATATATGAGTGGTGCCCCTGAGGGTGCTCACTGCGACCCACCGACTGTCCAATGAGAACGCCACATCTTGTATCTGGAGGAACAAGGGCACATGTCACATTATTTTATGAAGTTAGTAGATACAGTCAGATGCACAAGAACGTTGCTTCTGTTGGGCGGACAAAACTCAAACGACATCTCAAGCCTCTGAGAAGAAAACCCCCACGAGGATGAAATTGGAAAACAATTGAGTAGCTTTGCGCAAAGGTAACTGCAGTGACATACGAAAAATAAGGAAAGAACTGATAAGACATAAGCAGGCTTGGTTATCGCAGCAACCATGGCAACAGGATCAGCGCAGGTCTGTTGCTCGTTTTTGCCACTAGAAAACACTAACAATGCAATTTACACAATGCAATGTGCTGGCACTTCAGTAAATTGTGATGGAGTGCCAATGTATTCACCCAGCTTGAACTGTAGGGAATGTCGACCTTCCAGAGGCACTAGGATTCAAAGCTGACGAGAGCATTAACTGGTCAGTGGTCGAGATAAACAACACGTTTAGGCTATTGGTGGAAAATATAAAAGATATGGAGGTGGTATTCCCGCAGCAGTAGGTAATGTTAAGAGCTGAAGCTCAGATAGGCAGAGTGCTAGATTATGATATGGTAACACACAAGTAGATCACACAGGCTAGGTTACTATTTGAACCCCCCCCCCCCCCTTGCTTCAAAGATACCATTAGAAATCATCATCACTTCAGAGATGGAGCAAGGCCCATGGTACTGTTCACCTCTGTATATTAGCCGCATTCACTGGAGGGTAAATGTCTTTGTCCTGAACATTTTCCACTCTGTTCAGACGGTTAACAAGAGGGCTTCTGGAGTACGATGTCGAGACTGACCTTAGCGGTGGTGTCACCCCGGTGGAGGGTGTACAGGTGCTGGACACTGCCGAAGGTGGGACCACCTGGGTGAGGCATGAGGTGAAACAGGTGGAAGTTGTGACCCAGCCGGTCAGCCGTGAACAGGAGCACGCCGCTTGGGTCAAAGTGGAGCGCCGACAGCGGCTCCCCGTAGTGCGCCTGGAAGTGTGCCACCAAGCCCTCAGTGTCGGTGTCCTCTTCCGTGCTGAACGAGCCGTTTGCCACACCCAGCACGTCCACAACTGACACCACACCAGGACAACACATGGCGGTCGAAGCACCAGTTACGCCACCCAGGCCACCACTCAGAGCACCTCCCAACCGGTGGCAGTCCTTCTTGGAGCTGGTGGTCGTCGACGGCACTTTGTGGCCCGTCAAGCTCGAGGCCACAGTTTCACCAAACAGGGACAGCCCTTTGCCAAGCGTCTACAAAGAGAACAGAAAAAAACAAAGACAAGATAGTTGAAAGCTGGGTTATGTTACTGATTTTACAGCTCAAAATAATGACTTGTGGCTGCTCTTCATGACTTATCAAATGAAAATCAATAAGGTTTAATGTTCCAAACCAACACACAGGCAATGACGGACAACGTTGTGGGAGGTGCTAGATTAATTGCACCCCCTGGGGTGAAATAATAAATGTACAATAATTAGAATGAAGTTATTTAGATTATTCAATATATTAGGTTATATTAAATTAAGTAATTAAAATGCAACAATTAATGTACACGTAAGCGTATGTACACAAGTGATTTTGCATTCCGCATCTAACGGCACGCAGCATCAGAATTCGGCCAAGAATCAAAACCGCAGCCTCATGCCTAGCAGCAGTACGCCATAGCCACGGAGTCATTGTGGCTGGTTAAAATTGTCTATGCCATATTCTAGGTTTCATCCAAGTTGGTGCGCAGTCCAATCCGTGACAGAAAAATTCAGGCCATAAGAGCCCGAAGAGGTGGTCTTTTTAAACTTTCTCTCATTCGTTCACTTCAAAAAGCAGATTCTCATGGAAAAGAAAACCAGTTCTTGATCAGCCTACCTTTGCAGCATGTATGACTGTTGCTGTGTATGACTGCGTGCCTTCGCCAGCGACCCCGCCTCTCGTCTGGTGCACTGGAAAAAGCTGGAATAATCCGCAGAACAGCCCAACTCAGGCAAAAGACAAAGTTCCAGCAGTGAGATGAGAATGCCCTGAACGGCATTAGCTGTGAAATTCTGCACGCATCATGCAGACTGAAAAATCACAACACGAGTCATGTTGCTGACCACCACCATTCCTCCATATGCAAACTAGCAACAGCACCAAGACTAATAAACGCTACCTATCTTCAAACAGTCCAGAAAGAAATGTACAGTGCACTCTGCTGATAAAACAAACACAAAACTGTTACTTCGGGACTGATTACAGCTCAGTTTTGACATGAACACACCTTAGCGATTATTTTTTACCTGCAAGGCCTAGCTAGCGCACCACATCAAGCACATTCTTCCTAGGAAGTTGATGATATTTTTGGTATGTTGGCTTACATACAAATTAGGTGATTGTTTTAAGAATGTACCATATTGTGCACTTCTACAGACAAAACAAGGACTGTCACGCCTCCATCTCCTAATGTGCAAAGCTAGGCAATGTTGTAAACGGCAGCATATTTTCTGCTGTATCTAGCGAATCTTTTGTATGCTTGTACGCACGAGGATGCTCATAATATCTACTTGTACATTGCATCAACTAGTATCGCCACTCAAGGAAGTAAAACCTCGCACAATTCCCAGAGAGCCTGACAAATAAGTTGAATGGATGTGTAAGCGAAGTGTACTAGAATGTCAGAAGTGAAATGCATTAGAACTTGGACAAATGCAAATGAATTGAAGGAATTGAGAACAACACAGACATCAAGGAGGCAATTTGGGCAAGGTCAACTCCTCAGTCTAAATTGTTTTTGATAGAACGTAAAAGCTAGTACATTAGAGCCAGAGGTGCATTACACAGAGGGATGATTACATGAAATAAAAAAAATACCTTTATTATAACACTTGAATATACACCTAAATATTGCAACTTTGCTGCTAATTTTTGACATATCCTCATAGCTATGCAGTACCCCAAAATTTTGTATTTTGTTTAACTGCAAAAGCATTAATTCAAGCATTTATAAAACTGGCTATTATCTTCAAGGTGTATTCACTTCTAAGAAAGTGTTTCCCAGAACAGTGACTCACCGCTTTATCCGCAAAAGCTAGCCATCGAGTATGTAGAGCAATTGGGTTGACATTTGGCCCCGACACAGGAAAGCAACCTGCATGTTTGGAGTTCATAAAAGTGTGAGTGAGCATAATTGGGAATTCCTGTTAATGGAAGCACACTAGAAGAAAGATCATCCGCAAAAGCTAGCCATCGAGTATGTAGAGCAATTGGGTTGACATTTAGCCCCGACACAGGAAAGCAACCTGCATGTTTGGAGTTCATAAAAGTGTGAGTGAGCATAATTGGGAATTCCTGTTAATGGAAGCACACTAGAAGAAAGATCATTGTTTCAATAAAGGAACAGCATCCTCTTTTCATCAGACACAATGCTAGGAAATAATTATACATGAAAATACAATCAAAGAACCCCTTTCATTGAACCACAGTACCAGAAAAAGAAAAGCAGGTGACAAGAAAAATAAAGGACAAAATGGAAATACTTACCAGTAATACAAAAGCGTTCTTTAAAGGTGCAAGCATTGTACACAAAAATTTTGTCTTGGAAGGTCACGACCAGGACTCTGCAGAAGAAAAAAGAATGTAGCTAGAACAAACTACGCAGAGCACAATCGAGCAAAATTAAAAGTTCAAACTATATTATGGGGTTTTGCACACCAAAACCTCTATAGTCTATCTGATTATGAGGCATGCTGTAGTGGGAGACTCATTAATTTTGGCCGCCGGGGGTTTTTAAAAATGCACCTAAATCAAGCACATGAGCATTTTTGCATTCCACCACTATCACGACACAGCTGCGACGGCCGGGATTAAATCCACAACCTTCAGCTCAGTAGCGCAATGCCACAGCCACTAAGCTATCACGGTGCATGAAATAAAAGGTACGACCACTAAGCCCTCAATAATAACAAAGTCATTGGGACAGGATATGGACTTCGTTATAGGGGATACTTTATTTAAAGTAAAGCAGTCTTAAAAAAACCAAAGTAATGCAAAAAGAGCTCGCCAGCAGCATGAGAGCTTGTAAATCAAATAAAATTAGATCAAATAATGAGGTTTAGCGTCCCGAGGCATCAAGTGGGCTAGAAGGGCTGGATGCCATGGCGGGAAGGTTCCAGATTAATTTTGGCCACCTGGGGTGTTTTGATGTGCAGCAACCTAAATCTAAGTGTATGGGCACTTTTGCATTCTTCCCCCATTGGAATGTGGCTGCCATAAATAGGAATTGAACCCATGACCTTGCGTAAGGCATCAGAACACCATAGCTGCAAAGCACTACGACGAGTACCACGACAGTCACCAAATTCTGCTGACGCTTGCAAGTATCTGCCTTGTCAGTCAGCAATTACCAGGTGGTACAGCAAGTCGCAATGAACTGGCACCACCCTGCCAGAACATCTTTCACAAAGCTCTTTCGCTCTACCAGACTGGTATGAGGAAAAGCAAGAGGACTTCCATCTTTGTTTCACTGAGCAGCGTGCTTTGCCATCAGCTATCACCAACTATCCCTGTCTGCAGCCTTGCTTCATCAAAAAGTCCGGCGCGAATTTCCTGGTTCACGTTTCATACTAAATGGAGTCCAGCACTAGCTACTTCACTTTGAATAATCAGTGCCTAAAGTGCATGCACTTCAGCCGAGACCATGAAAAACAAAACTACTAATAAAGTGGTATAGGCCGGAATAACATAAAGCTATTCCAATCTGTTTTTATTCCAAATTTGCCATTAGCCCTCTGTGATAGGTCAAAATGGCTCGGGCCCAGCTTATGTGGGCGGAGCCCAAGCCATTTTGGCGTATCACGGAGAGCTCATGGCGGATTCGGAATAAAAACAGACTGGAATAGTTTTACATTACTTTGACCACAGTTGAACCTTGTTATAACTAAGTCACATCTAACACGAAAGTATTATTATACAGATTTAGTACTTCATTATGTATCTGATCATTCATTAGGCCCGTGTTTGTTACATCAAAATTCAACTGCATTTTGAATAAAGTGGCTTCGTTATAACGAGGGCATGTTGTACTTTAGTATGCAAAGAACATTCGTAGCGCAGTGAGGCTTCATCAATTTAAACGCATGCATTCCCAGATTGCAGTGCCCCTGCGAGTGCCTCACCTCTTATTGGCTCGAATCTCATTGATGGGTTCTTTGAACCTGATGCTGTGAACCTGGTCCATGGTCTTCAGGGAAACGATGCTAACAGAACAAAACTGCTGCGCAGGACTGTGGTAGCAAGAGAAGAAAAAGAATAAGAGGAGAGAAGCGGGGGGGGAGAGGCAGGTCAGTAACTGTCGAGAATGTGTGGACTATAAAATGGTTTTCATGGGTAACATCACGTTGTTAATTCGTTGCAGCTTACAGGCATGAAGAAATGCACATGAAGAAATGCGTACGTCTGTAACTTTACTACCCCACAGGGACACCAAAACAAAGAAGTCACAGCCAGTTACCTCGAGCTGTCGCAAAGAGCCACGAGTGGCCTCTTTGATGCAAACGGGTCATTGCCACAACTGCCTGTGAATAAAAAGAAAAATACCAACATGGTGACCAGAAGGTTTCTGTTATATAACTTGCTACCGGGCCAGTATGGCGTTCGGCCAGCCGGCCAGGAGCATAAGAACACTCACACAAGAACGGGAACACAGCGTGCGTTTATTCAGCGACAGCCCTTGTTAAAGACGCTATCCTGCAGCTATGGCATGTGTGATGACGTCATGGCGAACGCGGTTTTCTGTCCTCGCTAACACTTTCACTTTGCAGCAGTTTCCTTTATCTTTTTTTTTTTTAAGTACAAAGGCACAGGGCGCTGTGCTTCATGGTATTACACTAACAGCAGATGCCCCATGTAGAGTAAAACCTCATTAAGCCATATTCAATGTTTGAACAAGAAATACATACACAAACAATAGAGTGAAACTACGGTGTAGGCCTAAATACCAGCAAAAAGTGAAATAAGTACATTAGGTAATGAAGCAACAAGCCTTTATGTCAGGCACAGTGAATTGAGACTTCAGCTGTTTTTGCCTGCAACTATTGTGGAGAGATGGGGTGGTTGCTTAGTAAATACTAAATGCCACCTTCCCCACAGTGTCAATTGCACTTAAGACCAAAAACAGTCACTTAGTACAAACTGTGCACGTACACCTTTCTTCATTTCCATGTTTATATATATATATATATATACGTGTGTGTGTCATGCGTGAAAATGAAGCCTGAGAATTCATAGATCAATGTAACACCTAAAAGTTGGCAGCCAATTGACCTAAAAGTTATAGCGAGCACTAAGCCACAAAACAGAAAGAAAATAAGGCGGTTTTCCGTAAGTGCCATGCGAGACTTACTGTCTGGTGCTGGCAGAATGTTCAGTGCCCTCACAGGCCCTTGTCTCCAAGACAAAACTTCTTGTGCTTCACCATTTGCCTGCAAGAGGTCGAAAATTGACAATGTGGATGCGCATAAATTAAACTTGGCCCAAACAATGGCGATCTGGCATTTACAACATTTCTGAGACATGCTGCTTGGTACTCACCGACACAGACCAAACTTGGACTCCATTTACATAACCAACGACAAGTAACAGCGGGGGTACTGTTCCATTGTAATCTCTGCTGCCATCTGTGCAGGCAAAGGGAATGAATGCCAGTCATGTCATAACTAAATGTACGACAACTGCTTCACGAGCTGGTGGTCATTCCCTGAAGAACGCATTACCAAGACAGAGAAACAGGAAAGAGGGGTAGTCTGCGGCTAGCATGCGCATGCATACCTCGTTTTAGGTGTACTATAACCCAAGCCAATTACTTTTTACAAATTTATGTGTGAAGTGGCATTGCAAATTATGTAGACAAATTTTATGCTCAAGCGGGGCTTCACCATAATGCACTCAAAGTGGCAGTGAAGCAGAACTAAAGGAAATAGTCCAGTCAAAATATTAAAAGCAGCTAGGCTTACCATTCACTTCTGTGTACGCAAACCGTACCCACTGAATTGTTTCTTTTTCTTCTGCTTTTGAGGTTTGGGTGTAGGCCTGAAACAAATGAACATTTTTCAATATCAAGTACAAAAATGCAAATCACAAAAGTAGTAAAAACTTCTGGAACTTTAACCTAACAAAGTATTACCATAGGCCATTGGCGCTTCTAATGTTATGCAGTAGGTTGAGGGCAGGGAAGGTAAGAGCTTGGGCTAAAAATCGTCTGTGGGCTCTTTTGATTAAATCTTTCCTTCTTCCCATTCAAGTGTGAATTAATTTGGTGGGTATGTAGAAGTCTTGCTTTCAGTACATTATGTGCACACTCGATATCATTGACAAACAGATGCAGCAAAATAGACTAAGCTCCCCCCCCTTCCAATTTTTTCAGCAAATTCAATTACGTTCATGAGTATGGACTCTGCAAAAAATTCAGAAATACAGGAACAAAAGAGGACTATTTCACTTGTACTGTACTCAGAAATCACTCAGCCATTCAAGAAATTAACGTCACATAAACAGTTAAAAAGTCAAAAACAACGAAAGAACAGAACTTACTGCATGACTGAATACTGGCACCACCAGAAAACAATCAGACGTCCATTTTCTAGTGCTTTTTTTTAAAGCATGTCGCACACCTTAGTAAACCACAATCCTTAATCAGAAATGCTGTGTGGTGCTTGCAACACATTTTAGATCTCATTATTTTTGTCATTAACAATTGTGATTCCAAGACTTTCTTACAATGGACCCTTTCCACACCCCTGTAAGTTGGTTGCCCTGCAAAGCTCTGCACACCCCCACAGAAACTTTAGTGCACAGAATACATTCAGCTAGTTCGCTGCTCATCTTGAGGCACATGTGTCGGGTGTCTCACCTGACTGTGCACTGGCATGCGTGCTACAACTTAGGATCACATGTACTCCTCACAATGGCAATGGCTGTGGACAGAGGTTGGCTAGACGCATCGAAATAAAGTAAATGATGATACAGGTGTGTCCCTCATATCATTCACAATGCCACGCCATTTTTCTTGGGGGAGGGGACTCGAGATGAATTTTGAGCCCCTGTGGTTCTTTAACGTGCACCTAAATCTAAGTTACAGAAGCATTTTTGCATTCCACCCCCACTGTTTCGAAAGTGTCTACTATGGCTGGGAATCAAACCCGCAAAATCGTATTCAGCAGCAAAATGCCATGGCTACTTATCCACCGCAACAGATCCGAGTCTCAGTTTGGGACAAATGGTTTTCCTGACAAGGCCAAGCAATGACTCTGGATTATTTAATAAAAGCTGGAACAGTCCTTAAAAATGCAGAATGGTTGGAAAATTCAATCACCATACATAATGGCTTAACTACATTCGGCTGGGACCTTGTGATTAGTAAAGTGTAATATGGCCTGATGCTACAGTCAAGAACAAAACACTTTAAAAAAAACACAGCATGATACTGACCAATTCTCTGCTCTTAAGCATGGCTTCATTATTTTTCTGTGATTACCTTCGCCAACGGTTCCAAGTCGTACAATGTGTGTGCAGTGCACAATGCCAGATCTCTTCTAGCTCTTTAGTGCATTACAAGACATGCACAATATTACAGCAGTTACTGAATAACTGTAGATGAAAACTAGCATACAATGGCTATAGGTGTCTGAAATATGCAAGGTTAAATGCACCGACATAAAAATATCTTTCTACGGAAGTACAAGTGATATCCATCCACCTGTACCACCTGTAGAGGTAGTACAGTACAGTTGATATCTCATGTATTCAGTAAGCACTCACTTTTGGTATACAATGTTTGTTATGAAGGAAGCTTCTATTAATGTTTGTGGAATTATTTCTTTCAATGAAGAACATTTGTAGAAGCCATCCCCCTCCCTTCTTCTTCTTTCTGGGGTTTTACGTGCCAAAACCAGTTCTGATTATAAGGCACGCTGCAGTGGAGGGCTGGCAATAACCACCTGGGGTTCTTTCTAGACCTCGAAAAGCTGCCTGTCTGCCTGTAAGCATGCATGCTAAACCTAGGAATTGTGGCCCACACAGCTGATGAACAAGGCAACATGTTTTCTGATAACGAATTTTCTTATCAGTCGAATGACAATGTCTCTCTCTAACATGATGCTGCAGCTTCTCTTTCTTAAAAAGCACCATGTACGTTGGCCACAATGATGCAAGTAAACAATATGCATGCAATTTCCATAAATGCAAGTGAGCTTACATACTTTAACATTAATTTTTTTTTTTCAGGCAATGAACACATGCCTGAACTTTATTTATATGCAACTCGGTCATTTTGTTTAAAAGCTCGCGCTTTGTGCAAGCGAAATTATCGTTTGTTTCGCGCATAAACTAGCATGTGCTTGTACCACCAGAACCAATTGCGCAAGGGGAAAAAAAAAAAAAAAAAAGGGAAAGAAAGACACAAGTTCCAAGAACATGGTGTTGCATTTAGGTGCAGCAATAGCTTTAATGCAATGTGGCCGTGCAATGTGCGCATAATATAAAAAAAAAATAAGAAAGAAAAACTAAAGCCTGTCGCAACGCCAAACGTCGGTGCGTACCGCGGAGCCAAGTTCTGTCACAATGCCCACTGCTCTCCGGGCATGTCGCAATGCACTTTTTTTTTTTTTTTTTTTTTTCCCACCTTACCACGCTTTGTTCACGTGTTTAAAACGACACATTTTGTCAAGCTCACTTACTTGAGGAATGACTTCATTGATCAGATCAACAACACTGCCCATGTAGGACTTGTCACTGAAAGGAAAATCGACACGCATTATTTAAATCAACTGGCACTCATGCAAGCGAGCTGTGTTACTAGGGGTGACTAAGCGGACTAAAAACGCGGCGTCGCAACAATGCGCTTTCGTTGGGAATTTTATTGACCGAATGCGGGCATTGTTGGCAAATAACGGCACATCCTAGCGAAGCTGGGGGCGTACGGTCAACCGTAGGAAACTCGTCTGTCGTCAGGGCGCAGACGATGCATGCAAACGAAGGTCAAGCTCTCGTTTGAATGGCACCCCGGAAACAACGGAAAGCGAGAGCTGTTTCGAGGCGTGCGCACGCACGGAACTCGGTTCGCGACTGTCCGTGCGTTGTTCTGCGTCGCGTTACCACCGAGAAAGCAGCGAAGCCCGTAATTAACCCAACCAGTGATTGATACTTTTATTAGGGTTAGGCATTACCGGATGTTGCATAAAAGGCGAGCAGACAAAGTGAGCTGTTCCAGAGCAGCGTGGTTACGGAAAAAACGAGGCGCCAGGCGACCCATTCGGCCACGCAAGGGTGCCAACGCGTCGAGAAATGTATTTCGGGACTGGCGGTTCAATAGGAGTCGGACGAATACGCGAGCAAGACAGCCCGATTTCAGTGTCAAGATCGGGTACTGCGTATTTTGGTGTATTGTTCTTCGAGCACCTACTTGATCACGGCCTGTGGTCGCACCACCAGGCCAGATGGCTTGACACCTCGCCTGTGAGACTCCGCTGCCATGTCGCAGGCAAATGAGATCCAATTTTGGCATACGACTGGCTAGTTGTTCGCACAAAATCAGAAGAAATATCAAATGACCGTCCGCACAGATGTCTCCATCTTGTTTACAAACATCAGCTGAAGCCTGACGTCACACACGCCTTATCCCCCGGCCGTGAAACAGGCCTGAAAGAACACGTTTAGCAACAACTAAAAGAAGCATAATGAGTAACTAACTAAATTTTAGAAGTCGTAAATTTTATATTATTTCAGTTATATTGTTACATATTTTGCTGATATGTAGCTATAACTTTGAGAGTATTATATAATGACGACATACAGCGCCACAAAGACTTATCGGAATTATCAAGCAAGGAACTACGCTTGCGTGAGCATCTTGGAAGTTGCGATCTTGCTGAAAGTCAAGTTGCTTACGGTGTGCATTGTAGTTTTGTTTCTGTGTTCGCCTTCCCTGTCGGAGAAAGTGAAACCTACGACTGTTTGTTGCATGCTGAAACTTCTGAGATAACCGATATGCCTTCCTTCGGTGGTGTGATGCCTTCTCCCGCCTGCCAGCAGCTGCCTTCTTTCCTGTTCGTCGACTCGGTCAAACGTCTCAGCATGGAATAGCCACGTAGAGTCCAACAATTATGGGTGCCGTGCGCGGTGGGGGGGCCATGTAGGACGGTATGAAACTCTGGTGTGCGTGTGTGACCACCGCTCGCCTGCATAAAGCCCCCCCTCGTCCACCATCCGTCAGCGGACAAACAGTTGCGCAGTGACGTGGTGCTGCCTCCCAGACAGGCGTATACCACGCAGCGCGCAGAAAAGAAACAAACCATGGATAGCGCCAGCCTGCAGCCCACACCCGACTGCACTCCGAGGTGCAAGTCTTCGGCGCATGCCGATCTTGTCCTCTCCTCCATCACCAAGGGGACAGTGCCGGAGATACAGACATACTGTCGTTACCTCTGCCACAACTTCTGGTGCGTCACTGACCCCATCGGTCGGACGGCGCTCCACGTAGCCGCGTCGTTGGGCAAGGTGGAACTCGTCAGATGGCTACTCGAGCAATGTCACGCCGACGTAGACGCGCGCGATCGCGAGTCCGGCTGGACTGCCCTGCACAGGGCCGTTTTCTACGGACAGCTGCACTGCGCCAAGGTTCTGCTCCAGCATGGCGCCAGCATCACAACGTCCGACTACGAAGGTCTGACACCCGTGGACCTGGCGGTTCGCGACAGAATGCCGTACATAGAGTACACCCCGTCGGACCCCTGCGAAGTGTACGTCTGGGGCTCCAACAAGAACTTCACACTAGGTCTCGCCAACGAGCAGTCGCCCAAGGACCCCGAAGTTCTGGAGTCGTTTCGGCGAGACGGCATCTCCGTCCAGAAGGTCGAGATGCAAAAGTTTCACTCTGTTTTCCTGACGAACGCCGGCGACGTGTACGTCTGCGGACATGGTCTCGGTGGTCGGCTTGGGCTGAACTCGGAGAAAACGACGTTGAGCGTGACGCAGCTCCCGCTTACCAAGGTAAACAAAGGAAGGTGCGTGGACGTAGCATCAGGACAAGACCACACTGTTATGCTAATGGAAGATGGACAAGTCCTGACATGTGGTTTGAACACCTACCACCAGCTGGGCCTCATCCCACCGCCTCCTCAAGTGCTGTTTCCAAGGCCTCTCTCAATGAAATTCCTCAAGGAAAAAAAGGTGGTCGGAGTCTGTGCAGCGAAATACCACACTGTCATCTACACGGAAGATGGCGTGTACACGTTCGGCCTGAATGCTGGACAGCTTGGACATCCAAAAGGTGACAGACTGCAGACCATTCCGAGGCAAATATCCACACTAAGCCATCCTGACATAAGATTCAGCCATGTTGTGTCTTCTGATGGCGCTGTCGTTTGTGCAACAGTGAAAGGTGACATATATGTTTGTCAGGAGTACAAGTGCCGCAAAATAGCATCTAAGCAACTCGAAATCAAACAGCTGAGTGTTGTTGGAGGCCAGATCGATGATTCTGGTGACACTGTTAGCGGCAGCGGGGACGGAGAGAAGCAAGCACTTAAGGTGGCAATGCTGACCAAGTCTGGAAAGCTATATCTGTGGCAGTCTTCAAACCTTACACTCACTCGCTGTCTCTTTAACACCCACCTGCAGCCCAATATTGTGGACGTTTGCCTTAGCACCAGAAACATTGCTCTTGTCTCAAAGGATGGCGAAGGTTACTTGGGAACTCTGACCCCAAAGAAGGAAGTAAAGAAGGTCTCTGAAAACAGTCCTCAATCAAAGAAGGCAGCTTTGCCATCCTCTAATGCTTGTAGCCTGGTCAAACTCTTGGAGTGGAAAGAGTGCGAGCATATCAGTTTGAAAAGGCTTCACTCTGTTAACAGGGCAACAAGAATCACTTGCAGCTGTGCTGGGGAAAGCTTCGCTGTGCTTCAGAGTAATCCCAAGGTGGGCCTCTTGTTCGAACCCAACGTAATGTACTCGGAATTTCAGAGCCACATGATGCAGCTGTTGGAGTCGGGTGACTGCGGAGATGCTGTGCACGACATTATTGTAAAAGTAAAGGGCAACTCCTACCCCCTGCATCGTTACGTTTTGGCATCTCGCAGCGAGTACTTCCAGAAAGTTATCAATGAGATAGAGCCATCAGGTGTTCACGTCATTGACAACATAACTGTAAAGGCATTTGAAGAGGTTCTCTGTTTTATCTACACAAACAGTTGCAACATCCTTGAGAGTGAGAGTGCACGCGTTATTGTAGGGCTGTCAAACAAGTACAGTCTGGGAAAGAGGATCACGACTGCATTTTTGAAAGAGGTTCATGATGCCTCCAAGAAGCTTGGAGTTCATTCCCTCAAAGACTGCCTCAGCAAAGCGAGTATCAAAAACAATGCTGTGGTTCTTGGCACTGTACCACCAATGACCAAGTACCGCTTCTTCAGGAACAAGTTCGACACCCTGTGTGATGTTACCCTAGTGTCTAGTGACGGCATGACTTTCCCATGCCACCGGTGCATTCTTGTGGCCAGGTTGGAGTATTTCAACAGCATGCTGTCTTTTGGCTGGGTAGAGCATTCGAGCAGCCAGTTGTCTCTACCCATAGCATCAAAGGTTCTGGATGCCATTCTGGAATTCTTGTACACGGATGACGTTCCTAAGTTGAAGCACTCCAGGGACATTGAGTTTATTTGTCAGGTTCTTGTTAGCGCGGACCAGTTGTTGGCGACACGACTGAGGCAGATGTGTGAGGCCACCCTTGGGGACATGATGACGTTGAAGAACGTTTCTGACCTCCTGGAAGTAGCTTGCATGTATAATGCAGACCAGCTGAAAACACTGTGTGTGCAGTTTATGTGCATCAACCTTCCTGCTATTCTGGAATGTTCACTGGACTCTCTCAGTGATGATGCTGCCACTGACCTTGCATCCTGCTACAAGGGAATGGTGCCAGCCATGTCAAGACGTGTCGTAACACCTTACATGAGTGACCCCAGCAAGGAAGACATTGAGAAGGTCCAGGAAGATTATGGGGCATTGTTTGATCACGCTGAGTTTCTCATCACTAACACTCCGGATTCAAAAAGCAAAGCTAGACGGAAGAGTGCCCCGAGGAAAATTTCCGAATCTTCTGCGCCAAGTGGCCTCTCCACTTCCCCAGCAAAACCCGTGGAAGAGCCCCGTGTGCCCGGCTCAGGCGATTTTGCTAAGCAGACCAGTGGCTCAGTCATAACACCAGTTGTCGTGCCGAAGCCATGCCAGCAATCATCAACAATGGAGATTGCTCCCACCAAGGCACCAGAGCGAAAAGTAAGAACACTCTCCGAAGGTGCCACTTCTCCGCCAGCAGTGTCGGTCTTCACATTTCCGAGCCTCGGCGAAGTCATGGCAGACAAGGAAGGGCACAAGTCGCCAAAGGACAGCAAACACGTCGAGGCCGTGCGGCCAATGGTAAAGCTGTCACAGAAGCAGCGAAAACAAATGAAGAGCACCGCACCAGTGAACATACTCGCACCCAAGACACCACCACCGTCCAACTGCCCATGGTTTCAGAATGCATCGCAGACAGCTCAAGCTTCGTCTCCTCCCAGTGCGAGACTTAATGAAGTGGGTGCACACGGCACCTTCCCTTCTCCGTCTTCACCTCCTGCTGAGGTGCCCAGAATGATTGACATACTTAGGTTTGAAGAGCAAAAGGTGCAGAACCTTGAGAAGGTGAAGCCAAAAGCACTTCACATTATTAACATGGAAGACAAAGCAATTGAAGAGCTGCTGAAGTTTTACAATGCTGAAGACAACCCAGAGGAAAGGATAACGGCCCGCAGGGTCCTGCCAGATGCATATGCTGCCCCCGTATGGAGGAAGAAATAATGACTTGCGGTCAGAAGAGGATTTGTCAAGAGCATAAAGGGACTTGTCAAAACTGGAAAGTGAGCTTGGATGCACGTGTGCTTTCTTTATCTCTCATGAAATACATTGTTGAGCTTTCACAGGGAGCCTTGCAGCCGCCTACAGCTTTTAAATCTTTAATGAACTTCTTCTAGGCATTAATTATTATTTCTCGCACTGTTTTGTTGATATAAAGTTTTATGTAGTATCATTCCTGTGAGTTTTAATGCGTTGGCATTCATTTGGTACTTCATGCTCCTTTCAGGGGGCTGTTCATCTATGTTTGTATCTAACCGTTTTCCTGCCGACCTGGATCACTGGGCAGATCATGGTCGAATGAGTAGTGCATTGGGCAGCTGTGTTGACGTAATGTAGTTCCAACCATGGCCCCAACTTGGGTCAGTGAGTATGTGGCAATTTGTACATACATGCCGCTCTTCAACAAACTTCTTTCACTGCCGACATGGTTCACTGTAGACGTAGGGCTGGGTGGGGGTACTGCTGTTCGATAAAACGCTTCAGCGCCGATTTGGAGCACTGCGTATCTGTCAGTTGGTCTGGGCTGAGGGAACAGGGTTCAAAACCAACTGTGGTACCACTGCGAACTGGCCATTGCTGCAAACGGCTGTTGTGAATGCTTTACCATTCTTGGGGTACTTCATGCACTTTCCGGGAGCTACGTATCTATGTATTATGTATCTGTCTATGTATGTAACTGTTTTCCTGCTTAGCTGGGTCACTTGGTAATCGGTGGAATGGGTAGCACATTAGGCAGCTATGCTGAGGTAACAGGGTTCAAAACCAGCCATCGGAGCGACTTGGGTCACTGAGTATATGGCAATGTGTACAAACGTGCCACTCTTAAACAAATTTCTATCACGCTGACATAAGTCACTGTAGGCGCGGGACTGGGTATGTACCGCTGTTAAGAAACTCTTCGACGCCGACTTGGAGCACTGAGTATGTGTCAGTAGGTGGTGTGCCACTCTTCAATAAACGTCATTGATGCCAGCTTGGGCAACTGTGGCACTGGGAATGTGCCGCTCTACAGTGATGAAAAAGATCCCTTAACGTTCTCTAATTCTGAGCAGAATCGAACTCTCGTCACAAGGTCTCCTCAAGAACAGCAACCCGATGCTTTAACAAGCACACCCCAAATGCACCAAGTATGTGCCGCTTTTCAATTAATGTATGTCATGCCAACGCTTTAGTGAGCTGCGCCATGAATGCGACGGGTATGTGCCCCTCTGTCTGTGCTGGTCTTCAATGAACCTTTTTGATGCTAACTTGGGTCACTGTGTATGTGTCAGTGAGTGTGTGCCACTCTTTGATGAACGTCTTTGACTCCAACAACTAGGTATATGACACTGGGAATGTGTCGCTCTACAATGACGAAAAAGTTCCCTCAAATTTCTCAGATGCTGAGGGGAATCGAACCCACGTCACATTGTCTCCTCAAGGACAGCAACCAGGCACTTTAACAGGCTCTGCCACAAATGCACTGTGTATGTACTGCTCTGCAAAGAACCCCTCGCCAACTTGGGTCATTGAGGATGCGCCACTGAGTGTGCGGCAAGTGAGGGAACAATTCTCAGATTTGCAGGCACTGGCGCATCAGGCTTCTCGTCTCGAAGGCCACGTGCGGACTTCTTGGCAGTGCCACTAGATGGCGCACTGTGTCCAGAAAGAAGCACAAGAGAGGAGCCTGGTTGCCGCATGACACATTTCTCGGCGCCTGCATGCATTCGCGAGCCGTGCATTTCGGAGTTCACACGCAGACTTCGCGATGCTAGATAGTCCCAAGTGTTCCTAGGGAAGTGCTAAAGAGTAGCCTCGCTGCAGTACACGCCTCATACATAACTCGTTTTGACGGTGGCAATACGTTGTATCACTGTATTGATTCATTGCTAACACATTACCGTCGACAGTCATCGTTAGATGGGTTCTGCCGCATTTTTTGTGTATTCTACGAATCCGGTATAAATGTACAGAAGAAAGGGGGGGGGGTGTAGTAAGGGGGGAAATAAAAATTGAAGGTCATAAGCTAATCTTACACCATAGCTTTCTTGTGCTACTGTCAAATGCATCTGAACAGCAGGTGGCAATCATCCAAATTAATGAATTTTCTTGTGATCCATTAACTACATTGGACATCAGCAAAAAATTCTAACTATTGGTTTTAAAAATGCTTTAGATAACATTGTTTCAATCGTAATCGTTGATTGATAGCATTGTTTCTATGCTAATCATTTACTTATGAAACTGGGTTTCTGACTGACATGTCTGAGCAGCACTTTTAAATCAAATTTTATTGATTGCTTGAAGGTGACAGTGTTAATAAGCTGATAGTGCCCTTTTGTTTTGTCAGAAAAGCTAAGTGCATTCTTTGTTAAGCAATTCGACTTCTCCTAGCAGCATCTACATTCACTTTATCGTATTTCTGAAGTTTTAAATACAGACTGATACTAAGTCGGGAAAGTATTTATTCTTGTGCCTGAATTTCTTGACATGAAATTCCAAAGCACAGGAGAGGGGAAGCTCAATTAGATTGCCTGACCTTTCCTTTGCATTATTTTGCTTAACCATTTAACTACTAAGCCCGAGCTGTACTCGTTCTAGCTGTTTGTACTAATTCACCTTGGACAAGCTGTACTGCTCCAGGCCACAGCTGCTTGTGCTTTGCTTGGAAGACAAGTTGCACTCGTCAACTCGGTTTGTATTGTGCATTTGAATTTCGGCACTTCAAGATGTTCTACAATGCTTTTAATTCCTTTTGTTGTTATCTGTTCCAATTATTACATTCGAACTTAACACATGCTCTGAGGAAGAGACTCCATTTCAGGACAGATATCTTTCATTGATATTTCAGGGCATTGAGACAAACCAAACATATATTTTTCAAGTACAGATGTAATGGGCAATAATTTACCGGGAAAGAAAAAATGGTGAATTTAGCACCCTTTTTTACGAGAGTATTGGTGGGTTAAAGTGTAAAGTGCAAACAAATTTTAATGTGTTTTACACTTTAGTACCTGTACTGCCCTGATGAGCAAACATGTCACCAATGTTATAGTGATATTTGCAAGTGCTTGCTATGAGATGTGCATGCATACCTGTTGACTGCACTTTCAAATGAAAAGGCAGTTATATTGGCTCACTGTGCTTCTGATAACAGCACATGATACTTTTCTATGCATAGTAGGAAAATAAAAATATGTTCATTTAATTCTAGCAAAATGTGTACAAAAGGGGTGTTGCAAGGCTGTTGGTGACACCAGGTTCCCCATAGGGCTTTGACTTTATGGCCTATCTTGTACGCATTCCTCTGGAAAGGGAAATCATTAACATGAAATCCTAGTAAAGGCTCACAGAGAAAAGTGAGGTGTAATCCTCAGCCAGGTTAGAGGTCTAAGGTGTCTGAACACTGTTGATTTTTATGTGTTGTAGGTTGTAACTCAGACGCCTGTGTATGGCCAACAGGACAATCCCACAGAACATGGCGTGAGCCCGGGAAGTCACCGCATATGCCACGCAGGTGGGAGACTCGTCAGCACTACTGTTTTGCCTAAACAATGCTACCACGCTACCACTTCAATGGGCTTATGACAGCATATACATGTCTCTGAAGAGGACAGTTCACAAGCTGATCTCTGAAAGGAGTGGCGGCAGATGATAAACCTTCACAAGTTAACCATTCACTAGTAGCCATGATGACATACATTAATTTCTTAATGTACTCTCACTATAGTGGGATAGATACAGAAGTATGAAATGCATTTGTATCACAAAATATGAATATGCATAAAAAGCAATAAAAAATACTGCATTCAATAATTAAGTCACACTCTAAGCGACATATGTAACAGCAATGGAATAAAGGGGCAGTGGTAATCATAAAAAGTAACAGTACATAGTGCATAATTTATCGCTAATGAATGACACATTCTACATAAATAATTAGCGGTCCAGAAAAATGTTACGTAATTGATTTACAGTAGGTTTGCCTAAGTGTTGTTTAAGGTGAAGAGTACATAATGCTTCAACAACTGGCGCTTATAAGCGGTACTAAAACGGGGAACAAACGATTCATCGATGTTATGCGCTTGTATATCGTGATTAGTGAGCAGTAGAAGTGCAGTAGTTTGAATGAAATGTTCGAAAAGCCGAAGAGCAAATGTAAAAGGAACGCACAATGCGGAATTCCTACATATGTCTTCCATTGTTATTCTGTGTGCATTGAAGTAGCTGAAGGTCGGTGACAAACAACTAATTCTGGCGAAGTGACAGGACATCTATTTATTTTGCAAAAAACGTGGTCGCAGTTTCACCTGAAAGGCGAAGCATCAATTGCGATAGCAAATGTGTAGAGAGCTATTGACCCTTTTCGCGGAGCAGTTTGTTTTAGAGAAACGAGATGGCGCTCGCGGCGGCACGCCATACCTCTCCTCAGCGACCGCGAACGAATACGAAACCATTACCGCTTCTACCTTGCTTCTGTGCGATCAGCTGTTGGAAATGCAACTGAGTTTTCGCTAACACACTGCTCCAATCATGCTAGATTGAATCATGTGGATTGAAGACGTGTGCAGTAGTTGGCTGCACTTGTGTGTGGCCAAGTTCGCGGACCGCTGCTGCAACTGCTGCTGCAACCGCTGCTGCAACGTGTTACGGGCACTTCGTGATGTACGGCTTTCCTCGAGGATACAGAAATTTGCTCATCCGCCAGCCTTGTATCGCTAACCTTCACAGAAAGTACTTCATCCCCAGAACGTCGGCAAGAATGAGTACCACTCGTTAAACAATGACAAAGGGAGTAGCGCGCTTCCTGTCATAGTAAGTTTCGCGCACGTTATCCATACACATCTGTCCCAAATGGCAGGAAAACTTGCGCCCATTCTATCGCCAACGTATCAAGAAGTGAATGGGCGCACACTTGAATATATGCGCACTGTATGCGCACAATTAATGACGGACTACACCTATGGCGCACGAATAGCCGAAACTGAATGTTTCGTGACGCTCCACAAGAGTAAGCGAGTTACTAGCTGTAATATATATTTGCTACAAGGTATTACAATGTACAAAACAGCTACGTTTCAAGCCTTGTGCGCAGCAAGAGCAAATCTATCGGAACTGAGCACACCCGCGAACGAATGGCAGAAAATAATCAGATCGTGGCTGCACCGAGGAACTTCACTGAGTCAGAAACTGACAAGCCACTGCTTCAAAATATTTGCCGAATAAAGAACAAAGAGCAAAACACACTAATCCGGACTGAATTCATAATCGGAAAGCTTGGATAGCTTGGAATACATATTTAGCCCCGCTTTTAGAACAAGCACCATATACGCTGCTAGCGCCGTTTGGACATAGCTTAATGAGATCCGAAAGCGCTTTTGCATGTTCTCTGAAGCTGTGATCAAAGCTTCGTGTCGTCCACCTAGTCACCGTCTATGATATCTCCGAAAACAGAGGTTTTCTAAGCCGCGCCGGTGTCATACACTTCCATTGTAAACAAGGAGGCAACGAAGGCAGTTGAGGCAAGCAATGGACGCGTCACCACGTGATCAAACATGGCAGCGCCCACGGGAACGCCGCGAAAAGGGTCAATATGGAGTAAATGATAGTAGCTTTATCAGCTGTATAAACTTGGACATGCAGCAGCACCGGCAACACGCAGAACTAATGTCGACGCCGTCGGCGTTTTGCCCGCGTTCGCACAAAATGCGTGCGGCGTTGCTGACTGGTGCCGGAGCCTCTGATATAAATAGGCATTTGGTGCCGCAGCTAAAAGTCACCTCCCTTTCCTCCCCCCCCCCCCCCGCCTTTAGCGCGTCGGAAGAAGGCGCGTTTGCTCTACATATATGGTGATTGTAAAGGAGGAAAGAGACGCCTACTTCTGCAGCCCTTAAGGAAGCACGGCGCAGAACGCGCGTTTGTTTTCCGCCGTGGGTTGATGATAAGTGGTTCTTGAGGGAAAGGGAAAGGTTGGCGCTATCTTCTGCAGCCCTTGAGGGAGCACGGCTCAGCGCCAAATCCGCCGTGGGTTCACTCCCCGTGAAAGAGCGCGTCCCTCGCGCCCTTTCACTCGCACACACAGCGTTCGGCGGCGCGCGGCGACGATTTCATCTCCATTGACGTCATACGGAACCTCACGGCGACGGCGACGCCGACGGCAGAAATCTGCTTTGGAGTGTCCATATAATTGCTATCGCAATAATAAGTATACATTCTTCTAATGCGATAGCAATTATATACGGACACTACAGGCGCGTTTTCCCCGTCGCCGTGCTGTTCCATACGAAGTCCAAGTGCGACGAGAAAGAGTGGCCCGGGCGCCGTGTGCTCTGGTGGTCATATATGATGTGCTTTTTGGGTACGAAGGCAAGCATGCTAAAACATTCGAGTGCTAGCCGATAAGGGAGTAATTGGGATGGGTGCATAAATGCTATGAGCGTCCGCTTTAAAACGGCGTGGCACGTGTGTTGCGCCACCAAGCTCTTATTCTTATTTGCCTAATGTCTTACCTATCTTTTAACAGACAAAAATTTCCAGCATGAAACTTTCTGAACCATTATTGGGAACTTTGTTTTTGTACGGCTCTGTTGTTTGTGGTCTCCCTACTTTTCTCCCACCAAACCTCCAATCGCTTGGCGGCTAATACAAACCAACACATTCCTCAACCCCATTGCCTTCAGTGACTATATCTGTAAGCATTGTAACACCAGAGCATATCTTCAACACATAATCTGGGCATGCCCAAAGAAACAATATAATAACAGGTCAAAAACACAACAACCAAGTTTAATAATAAGAGATGAGGAGCAATGGGAGACCATGCTGCTCAGCCCGGATGTTCAAGCAAGAGTAGTCCAAATGGCTGAAGACGCCGCCGTGGCCCAGGGGCTGCCGGCCGCCGTCTAAAGGAGGGACGGGGGAGGCTTCTAGTTATTACCCCCTCCTCTAACCACATTTTGGGCAAAATAAAGTTATTTCTCTCTCTCTCTCTCTCATTTGCGGACATGTTTACTTTCCCCCTGCTATACCTGAACCCAAAAGATTCAATGAGACCAGTGGAGCCCAACTCGACAGCTGGGTAGATATCTTCATATTCTAATAAAAATTGTTCTATCGTTTCCCTATCTTTATCGCAGCAAGCGCATGCTTCTTCTTCCATGATGTACCTCGCTTTATAACACGCGTTCTAAGGCATCCTGATCTCGTTTCGAAAAGTAAAGAGCTTCCCTTTGAGTTATCATAAATTGCTCCTTTCCCGATTTCGTTTTTACCTCCAAGGTATAGTTACTAACAGCAGGTTTATTTTCCATTGCCGCCACCCAGTAGATTGTCTCAGCCTCTCTGACTTTGCGTTTGACGTCCTTTGTTACGTTGCTTACTATACAGGTCGCATACTTGCTGGTAAGCTTCCTAGTTCTTTTCCCGCACTGTGCGTATATATTTCGCCTGTACAGGTACCTGAAAACCTTCGCAATAATCCATCTACTTCCTTGCATATTCATCAGTCGTTCTTCAAAATCAATTTTACTCTGAGCCTCCCTCATCCCTAAACTTGTAGGGAGCATATACAGTAACTAACTCTATGTTGCAGTGGCGCACCGACGGGGGGGGGGGGTGATTCGGGGGTTGTAACCCCCCCCCCCCCTGAGGCCGACTTAAACCCCCCACCCCTTTTGTTTAACCCCTTTTCTTTCCTTACGCATTTGAGTACTGCAACTAAGATGTAAGACGCGCAATCGTCTGCACACTCGCAAAAAGCGCATTTTTTGACAATTTCCCGTGAATAAATCGAAATTAGTGCTGTTTAGATGGTATTGGCAAACTGTCACCCCCCCCCCCCCCCTGGCAGAGATCCTGGGTGCGCTACTGCTATGTTGTTGGTTTCATGCAAGCCCTCTTTCCGTGCGCCCAATGCTGGAGGTCATGTGTTCGAGCCCGCGCTTCCTCAACGCCGAGCTGGAGAAGGAGAGCGCGCGTCCTTTTCTCTAGCCCGGTCGTGGCGGCGCGTAGCCGCCTGCGCGGCCGAGTACATACGTGACCCGCGCGCCGTGTCTAAGAAGTCATCAGTACCTAGGTGGTGTGCGAATATTGTAAACTTTAGAATAACGAATCGAATGTTGTCACATTCGAGTCAGTCCGCGTATACAATAGTCGCCATTCTAACAATTCTAATATCTTGTTTAATAGTTTTCGAATACAGTACGTCGTTGACTGACACGATCAAACGTGAAATTGAAGCAAGAATTCACTAACTTTCATCCTATTCACAGTGGACATAACAGTTGACAGCAGATATATCGAACCGGAATCGAACCGAAAACCTAGAAAGAAATGTTATTTCGGCTGGAACTGGGGCCGAACCGGAACGCTACGATTTTTTTTACACTCTGGAGTGAAACCAAGAAGAACAAAATTGGTTTTCAGTTCAGGCTGGCCACCTTTTCTGTAAATTTTCTTCCATGCATTGACTGCACTTGTGGCTCAATTATGCTACCTCATTTGCAAAGCCACTCCATCTCAATTCTCCTGATTTTAGAAGTAGCAGCACCATTAGTACGGTTTTCAACGCATCGCCCCGTGGGGGACGCGTCTGTCAAGACGCGGCGGTCGGACGCATGCCACGTCGGCTCCGTCGGAAATCGATGAGTGTTCTGAAAATTTGCCCTACATCCACCCGAAACTGGTCTCACCGTCTCCGTGAAGTTGCCAGGAACCTCTGGATACCATATTTGTCCAGGTGGGCCTTTTTTCAGCAATTTACGACTGGTTGAAACTCACGCCACACACGAGCCTGGCTAAGCCAAACGCCGGCGGGGCGAACGCCGAGGCTTCCCAGCCATGGCGGTGGCCGCGAAGGCAGGCAATGACCCCAGCACGACGCAGAGGATGGAACTCGAGGCCGCGGAAGCACGGCAAGACCTGGAGAAGATGAATATCTTCAGATCATGGTTCGCCAAATGCAAGAGAAGCTCGCCAAGACGAAGCCATCGGGCTCTGCGCCAGCCGCCCAGCAACAGGCTCCCAAAACAGGATTGGCTCCCGCAGCTGGCGCTGCCTCCGATTCTCCAAGGCCAGGAGGGCAGCAAGTGCAATGGAAGCCGACACAAACACCTCGGATCCGGCCAGATTAGTTGGTGATTGTGCTCAAGCCAAGACTTAACGTGGATCTCCGTGCTGCGTTCGGTCCAGGCGGGATCGGCACCGCAGTGCAAGGCCTCACCGGTAGTACCGCGAACGCTGGCGTCTCCGTGTGGCCGGTATGGGATCAAAACATCGTTGTTGTGGGAGTGAAGACAGAAGCCCTGGCCTCGAAGCTTATCGGGGACGTCACGCTGACAATCGGGGACCGCCAAATACCGTTTCACGGACATTTAAAATCGGCTGGAGAAACGTGCAAAGGCGTCATCACCGTT
Organism: Dermacentor silvarum; assembly: GCF_013339745.2. Lineage (NCBI taxonomy): Eukaryota > Metazoa > Arthropoda > Arachnida > Ixodida > Ixodidae > Dermacentor > Dermacentor silvarum. The sequence continues at coordinate 150,206,028 of NC_051156.1, forward strand.
GCAGACACCGAAACCTCGGAATCCCTTCGGCACAAGCTCGAATGGATCGACGGCGAAATCCTGTACGTGCGGAAATTAGGAACATCTAACGTCGCAGTGGTGACTTTCAAGGGACGTCGCGTTCCAAGATTCATTCACTACTGTTCCGAAAACGTGCCAGTGCGTTACTACAAGAAAACGGTTCCGGCATGCTACCGGTGTGGCACGCTGGGCCACAGAGCGGATGCGTGCCCCAACCCGGACGATCAGCGGTGTATTCACTGTGGTGCGAATGTGAACATCACCGCGTCAGGCCCAACGAAGCACAACTGCCAACCCAAGTGCCTCATTTGCGGCGGAAACCACTTCACTGGCTCTGCGGAATGTGTGGGAAAATTCAGGAAGGCATGGAAGCCCACTCCACCCCAGCTGAAACATAGACAACCGGGACACCACAAACAAGGGGGACCAGCACCTCCCGAGAATGGCGTAAAAAAGCCACAGAATTCCAAGCAAAGGAAGACTGGACAGCCCAAACCGAGCAATGTACAGGCCGGGCCGAGGTCGAAGCCGCCTACCTTCCAGGCTGGGGATTTCCCCCCACTGGTAAGCCCGCAGCAAAAGGTGAGCAGTTGGGCAGGGGTCGCCTCTCAGCCTCCCGCTACCACCTCCCCCACCCCTTCCGAAATCGAAATCAGCAAACAGCTAGAAATTATGCAAAAACGAATTGCCACTCTAGAACGCGAAAACCAGGTGCTGAAAGCGATGCAGGCTCCACAACGAACGGAGCCGGAGTCTATGCAGGCCTCGGCCAGCTCGGACGAGGAACAGGAATCTGGGTCGGACCTATCAGGTTATACAAGCGTCTCGAAAACCGAAACCGTCGTAACAAACTCGGAGGGCATAGAGACACGTCTTAGCAGGCTGGCAACAAAATTTGAGGAAGAGAACAAAATGATAATGGAACAAAACAAACACATTATTTTGGTGGAACACATTATTCCACAACAGGTAAACCTTGCAGTCCAGGCAGCGCTCCAGGACCTGAAGCAGAGTCTCGTGCCGATACTCACGGCCAGCATACTTCAGACCATCCAAAATTGGCTCACTCCCCAATTGGAGGAAATCAAAGCTAGCACTAAGATGCCGGAACAACGTCGACGCAAAATTGTTCATCGTAACCCGGCAAACTCTGAATCCGAGGGCACTATGGAGCAACCCATTGCACATCAAATCGAGACTTCCATGCCTACTCAGGCTCCCACGCAGGCCCCAGTGGTGATGATGCCACCCCCTCAACAATAAATTCATGATGGCAGGCATTTCTAAAGTTAATCATAAAAATTCCAAACAAGCGAAATTAGAGATTATCCAATGGAATTGCAGGGGCTTTAGAGATGGGAAAAAGAGGGCCACTCTCCATCTCTACCTGCAGACCCTAAATTCAATGCCGGCGGTCATAGCCTTACAAGAAACCGGACTGCAGGCGAAACTGCCTGGATACAATTCATTTCAGGGGGGTACGTCCACCTGTATTCTCGTACATAAGGAGTGTACCGCTCGTCAGATAGACCTCGATCTCTCGGAGGGGCATGAATACACGATGGTCAACATCCTACCTAATAAAAGACGAGACCCTAGCGTATACGTCCTTAATGTTTACAGTTCCCCCAAATGCAAGCGAAGCGTCTTCAACGAAATATTTTATAAAGCAGTTAGGGAAGCGGATAAGCATCCACTAGTGATCGTGGGTGACTTTAATGCCCCCAGCTACCATTGGGGCTACACTCGCGAAATCGCCAAAGGTCGCAAATTGGCAGAACTCATTTCCACGCTCCGTCTATCGCTCCTTACAGACCCGATGCAACCCACTAGAGTTGGAAATTCTGTAAACCGGGATACATGCCCGGATCTAACTTTGGTTAAAAATATATCTCATGCAACATGGGAAAACTTGGACGATACACTCGGTAGCGATCACTGTCTCCTCAAAATCACTATTTCCGCTAAAGTGGCCCGCACAACGTGGAGCCAAGCCAAGCTTACAAATTGGACAGCTTTTCGCTCTCATGCAATCCCCTCTGTTTTCGGAGCGGGTGGGTACACAGAATGGGCGAAACAACTCACTGCCACAAACTCGAAGTGTGTCACAATCCTACAGACCACGGAAGACATTCCTGCAGTAGACAATCACCTCCTCCATCTTTGGGAGGCCCGCAGGAGTTTAACCAAACGCTGGCGGAAAAACAAACTCAACCGCAAGCTCAAACTTCGAATAGCTGAGCTGAGCATGCAAGCGGCGGAATACGCGGCGCAACTCAACGACTCAAACTGGACAGAACGATGCAATGCGGTAGCTAGGCAGATGAACTCGAAGGGCGCATGGCGCCTTTTCCGCAGTCTCATTGACCCCACGCAAACCAGAGGAGAAACACAAAAACAGCTCCGCCGGGCCTTGCAAGGCTTTCATGGAACCAATTCCCAGCTAGCCGATGCTCTTTGCGATAAATACCTATGCCGCATGCTGGACCCGGACAAGACTGCATACGAATACGCGGGCAGGGAAAACCATCAACTCGATGCTCCATTTGCCATGCATGATCTGAAAGCGGCGCTGGGCAAAATGCGCAGGGGCACCGCCCCGGGCCGAGATCATATCACTGTAACACTTCTAGTAAATCTGTCGGATGATACCTATTGGCATCTATTGGAATACATTAACGCGATCTGGGACGGCCAACCGCTTCCAATCGATTGGAAAACAGCATTAGTCACCTTCATTCCCAAACCCGGCAAGCAAATTAGTACAGACAACCTCAGGCCCATATCACTTACTTCGTGCGTAGGCAAACTCATGGAAGCCATGGTTAGAGACCGCCTCTCTCCATACCTCGAAAGTAAGGGATACTTCGCGGATACCATGTTTGGTTTTAGGCCACATATGTCTGCACAAGACGTCCTCCTTCAACTAAATCGAGACATCATCCAACCCACCTATTCGACACACAATGACAGGGCAATTCTTGCTCTCGACCTTAAAGGTGCGTTCGATAATGTTAAACATGAGATCATTCTGACCAACTTAAGCCACACTCATTGCGGTAGGAAAACCTTTGCATATATCAGAGACTTCCTCTCAGATAGGCTGGCGATTCTCCGCATAGATGATGAGGAACATGGACCCTTTAAAATGGGTACGCGAGGGACCCCGCAAGGGGCGGTCATCTCCCCGTTACTATTTAATATAGCTATGATGAATCTCCCGCAGGTTTTGGCACAGGTAGAGGGGGTACATCACGCACTATACGCCGATGATGTCACAATTTGGGCAAATCAGGGCAGTATAGGCGAAATGGAAGACCGTCTCCAGCAGGCCGCCTCCATCGTGGACGCCTACGCGACTCAATGCGGATTGCAGTGCGCTACAGCTAAATCCGAACTCCTACATATCCGAGCAAACGTAAAAGACAGAACGACCCTGGACTTGACTCTATCAGGGGGTTCCATTCGGGTGGTCTCTGAGATCCGAATCTTAGGCCTTCTCATAAATAACAGAACAAAAAACGGAACTACGTTGGACAAGTTAAGCAAAGTAGGGGAACAGGTAGGACGTATGATCCGCCGAGTCTCAAACAAACGCGGGGGGTTACGAGGTAGGGAGGCGCTTCGGCTCGCCCACGCCTTTGTAACCAGCAGGATTCTTTACTCAACTCCGTATTTAAGAATGACTAAACACGACGAGAACAGGGCTGATGTAATCCTCAGGAAAGTAACCAAACGCGCCTTAGACCTGCCCATCAGCACTTCCAATCAGAAACTATCTGCCTTGGGGGTCCTTAACTCTATTCAGGAGCTCAGGGAGGCGCACCTCACAAATCAATACACACGGCTTATGCAGACCGCCCCGGGGCGTCGCCTGCTAGACCGCCTGTGCATTCAACACAACTGCGAACCTGAACACACGGAGCGCATCCCAGAGCTGTGGCGCACCAAACTCTGGGTGCCCCCACTCCCTCGTAATATGACGAAAGAAACACATGAAGGACGAAGACAGGCGCGTGCCAAAGCGCAAGAAAGACAGCTTGGCTCCCGTACTGGGGTTTACTATGTGGATGTAGCCGGACCTTCGCCCAGGGGATATTACACGGCGGCGGTTGTACATCAGGGAACTCAGGTGGACGGACTCTCATTTAGAGCCGCGAATATAAACCAAGCAGAGGAAGTCGCTGTCGCCTTGGCGGCTGCACACCCTCAATCCAAATGCATACTCACAGACTCTCGAAGGGCTTGTGAAAACTACTTGGCAGGGGAAATCTCTCCACTAGCCAACAAAATTCTGAGACTCTGCATCAGGGATCGGGATCCCGCACCAAAACGAATAATCTGGACTCCAGGCCATCAGGGCCTTCGAGGTAATGAAGCTGCAGACGCAGCAGCCCGCGCACTTATTCCCCGGGAACCTCCCTGTTGCCCTAAACAGCCTGAATGTCCTACTCCCCTACTACGGTTCAGTGCAATTCGACATTACTTCTGCGAGCAGCGCCGGGTGTACCCCCCTCCGGCAAAAGGCCTATCCAAAACTGAAGAACGCGTCCTACGGCGCCTCCAAACTAATACGTTGCTCTGCCCAGCTATAGTAAAGCATTTCGATCCCAAAATCAATGGGCAATGCCAGCACTGTGGTAATTTGGCAGATCTGTATCACATGGTCTGGGCCTGCCAACAGAATCCCAATCTATCCCCTATTCCCCACCCAACTCGAGAGGACTGGGAGGCGACCGTGCTCAACAGCTCCGGACTAGAGAAACAACGAGCTCTGGTCCAACGGGCTCGAGTGGCGTCCAATGACGTCCCGGACTAAGGATGACACCTAGTTTCATGGAGCTCACGGGCTTCACCCTCTCTCTTTGTTCAATAAAAGTTTTCACCACCACCACCCCGTGGGGCAGACATGTTAGTAACGTACTCGTAAGCGTTTAAAATTGGTGACCATCAAATACCTTTCCGTTTGTCGGAGACCTATATATGAGCGTTGAAATAAAGAATTAACCGCTGCCTAGCTGGGGGGTGGCGCTTAATCTAATCGCACAAGTAGAAGTAGGTGCCACAGAAATTATATTGCTTCTGGTATGTGCTTCCGCAACGTGGTTTTTTAAGGTATAACCTTTCTTTGCGAGTTATCCCGGATTGTTTCAAATGTTTTATTTATAATAATCGCGCATTACTTGCCCTCTTGGTGGTGACGCTCTGGGAGGAAATTGGAGAGAGAAGGGGCACATAGCATAGGGAAAGTTAAAATTGCTTAGGCAAAGACGTCTGGCAGAAAGATTCTATACGACAGTCCAGGAGCCGCGCTTTTTCTGCTGTGGCTCCCATCTCGACCTCTTCCATTGCTGAAAGCTTGCGGAACGGAGTGCTGTGGGTAGGCTGCCTATAATCGTGTACTCTTTACTATAGGCTATATGTGCACTCCTATACGAGGTGGAAGACGTCGGCTCGCTGCTTGCACCTCAAGCAGCGATCTGTAGATGTGTTTGGTCCGCTATGATGAGAGGTCTTCCCTTTTGAAAAGAGTGCCAGCCTTACAGGCTTCAGAGCGCAGGTATCCATGCTGCTGCCGAATAGGATCCGGGGGCCGAATTCACAAAGCGTTTCGTTCGTAAGGGCTCTTTGCCATTGGTTGGCCGCCTTCTCTAATGATATGTCCAGTCCAGCATCATGATTAGCTGAAATTTTCTTTTACAAACAATTCTACCGTAGACGCTTTTTTTTCTATTATAAATACGGGCCTAGGGCCCGTGTTCACAAAGCCTCTTCGTTAGCGCCAATTAACAACAGGCAGTTGAGCAAGAAATGTTACTGGACACCGGGTAGGACATAATATATCAACGAAGGGAGCCATCAAGGCTCTCTCAGAATTTTCGTTCCGCCGTCTTAGATTCAAGGCTGTGAATGAGCCATTCGGGCAAGAATGCGTATATTTCGCATCCTACTGCGCGCTTGTTGTCGTCATCACTACTACTACCCCTAGCTCTTTTAACGCGATAGCGTTAAGGGCCCCGTGTCGCAGAAAGTCCGGCGTCGGCGGCCGTTGTCCGTTACAGCAAAATCATGTCGAACCACGGAGGCCCTCAGGGTGGCGCATAGGCGTTACTGAACTAATAGAATTTATCAAAGTGAAATGCGTCAGAAAATTCGTAAAGTATGACTTACACACGACCTACAGGCATGATAGCTTCGTATTGTAATTTGAACATATGAGAAAACGTAATTCTGTTGCGCGGAAACTCGAGCACAAACCCCTTTTCCAGCTGTCGTTTGAGGTCTGTCTTAGTGGGAGCGGCGCGCCCTGCTCGGTTCTTTACAAGACCACCCAGATGGCGCTCGCCTCGGCGCATCCCGCCGTGCGGGGGAAAGAAAAAAAATAACCAGAAAGCTCGCCTTTGTGCATTGCGAATTCGCCGCTAGCGTTTGCAGGTAAACATTACGGCTACATAAGCTGCAGTTTCTGGGAAGCGTGAGAAGCAGTCGGGAATCTTTGAATGCTATCGCGTTCCACTCTTAAAGGTGAAGCTTAAACGTCCTCCAAGTTTCTCTCCTTTTTTCCTTCCCTCTGCAGAGTAGGGGAGCAAGCTAGAGCGTTTCCTCAATAAATTCTCCTCTCTCTCACTAAAGCTTCGCTTCACATATATTCCAGCATTGGCGTTGTATCTGCTTAATTCTTTTTAACTGCTAAGTGCGGCCTGAAGAACACACGCATAATATCTCCGTGCAGCTGAGCAGCACCACTGAGCTATTGTGCAAAATAAATTTATCCTGTTTTCCTGCAATTATCCTTCGGTTACGCAAATGATTAAACCGATTCGAACCGGTTTGACCATTTATTTTCTCGCCCCGGAGTTGATCCGAAACTGAACTGTTTTCGCTGAACTGGATCGAAAACCAGAACGAAAAAATGTTTTGGTTCGACACTCTGTTCGACAGTACGTGCTGCGTCGCTCGGACAGCCAGATTTTTTTTCCAACTAAACACGATCACTCGCAAGAAAATGTTTACACACGCCATTCGACAGTGGGTATTGTTTGGTACTATTATAGCGGTTACACCTGTGTCCCCTCATTGAATTAAATACGAACACGTTTCGTTGCAACATACATTATACAATAGTGGCACCATCTGCCACGACCACTCCAACTAGAAAAAAAGTACTATTTTGGCTCTGCCATCGCCGCAGACAGCACGCATTTCTGACTTTGTTCGGAAATATCTTTTCACAGATGTTTTGCCTACCAGGCTGCATTTCTAAACGTTTTATGGTAATGCGTGACCGCGTATGCTCCGAAAAGCCACGAGTGTGTGAACAAACTCCTTAGTTAATTGTTTCTTATGCTCCCCTATGTGCTTTTAATAAAGCACGCTTTAAATATGTGCAGTGTATAAGGACAGAAGCATTTTAGTGTTGTGAATACCAGGTAGCGAAAATTGTCTGATATAAGGCTGGACCAAAGTAATGGCTTGGTTCGCCTTGCAGGTCAGCTTGCCAAACGAGATTTTATAATAAACAGTGAAACAGTGTTTTATTGTCGGTGATATTTGGTACGACTCTCGTCGACCTTTGTGTGAAGGCCACTACCTATATTTGAAGGATTTTCAATTACCTTTGTAGGGTCCAATTTTCGCCCACTATACACCTTGTCTGTCGTCTGTACACTCATATATTTGTTCTACCATATCAAAGAAAGAAAGAAAGAAGGAAAGTAAAAAGGAAAAAGAAAGAAAGAAAGAGAGAAAGAAAGAAAGAAAGAAAGAAAGAAAGAAAGAAAGAAAGAAAGAAAGAAAGAAAGAAAGAAAGAAAGAAAGAAAGTGAACTTTCCTTTCCCGGTTTTCCTTCAACAGCAACGTTCCTGTTTCTGCGTTGATAAGGCTGCTTCGCCGCATCCTTACTTATGTTGAGGTGAAACAACCTTCTCAGTAAACGGCGTCCATATTTTGTGCGCTGGACTAACATAACATTAGTGTGATCGAGTTCACACGTCGAGATAAAGAGCCTCATAGAAGCTTCCCCCGTGAGTAGAGCATACCTGTAGACATTACATAAATGTTCGCGGGAACGCGCAATGTCGCTGCCGCTGTTTGCTAAAAGAACTTGCAGGGATGGTTGGCTTCGATGTCGAGGAGTCACTAGACGGCGGACATTGGCCACATTGGTAGCCGTGCGCGTTGGCTCAAATAATCAAGCTACTTGCGTTCCACCAAGAGCTCCTAGAAAGGGTCACTACACTTTTGTCCCTTGCTCCCTAGAGGTATTTCGCATCAAAGCGGTAAATGAATCAACACAATTTTTAAATTCTTTTTCAAGGTACCGCCATGCAGATTTCTCGTTTGATGACTCATATATTATGTGAAGTGTTGTGTTAAGCTAATACCAAACGCGTAGCACTCTGTTGTGCCCTACCACTGTAAATTTAGAGGGCTTCACAGCAATTTACAATGCCGAAAGGTAACATGGTCTAAACAGATCACAGAGCACCCCCCCCCCCCCCCCCCCCCCTAAAATGCGTACTGAATCCAGCCTGAAAAAATAAAAATAATACCACCTCTCTCTTCAGCCGTGTGCTCTAATGTTTAAGTGCTCTGCGGCCTCGTGGGCAAAGCAGGAAAGGCGATGCTATGCAGGCTTCGCTTGGATGTCGCCCTAACGACTCACGTCACAGAAAAGGGGGAGGGGCGAAACAGGCAGTGCTGGTAATTCCAATAAATTGACCATTATCTGCCTCCATTTGCTATAAAGACGATGACCACGTGACGGCGTCACACTTTCCCTGGATCTAGTTGCCCAGCTACTGCAAGTATTAGACGTTGTCATGTCGTCCCGAGCTAATGTCATCATGCATGGACGAAAACTGCTGGCGGACACGGCTGAATAGTACCTCGTATCGCACGCTCATCTCTCACTATCTTGGACGTCGGTTTGGACTCCCTGTCGTGAACTGACGAGCGTGGCAATATCTCCATCCCGTCCCCTCGTATAGACCTTAAGGCCAACCCCCTCCCCATAAAAACGTTATTACTACTGCTACTTGATGACAGGTGGACACCAACAAACCACAGTACTCACGTTTACGCAATATACACTTTACTTTTGCATTTCAAGTCTGTACAATCACAATAATGTTACGGCGACGTAAGCGAGAACCGGTACACATCTTCGTAACAACACGTGCACCCCAGAGATTCACGCCATTGATGGTGTACAGTGTAAACCAGTACAAATTGTTGCGTAAGGGGCAACGAAGGCACGGTACCGACTGATAAGGCACAAATACGTGGTGGCTGCTAGTCTGCAAGTAAGTATGCTGTATTACCCAGCATTCTTTGCCTCAGGGCAGACAAACGAACATGAAATTAAGGCACCAACGTGTGAACATAGAATACACCTTCACTACATTTGATATATTATTGCACTTTCGTCCAAATGGCCGTAACAAAGGCGTGGACCACTGATATATATTCATCGTAGTGTGAAGGCTAGTTGTTCTATTGCACTATGCAATTGCACATAAAACAGACGTATGGGAGGCTGACAGGCACAGCGGCACCGCGGTGAAGTTTGTATAGCATCAAGTATGAAAGGTCGTGCACCAGTCGACTAGCTATCACAAAACAGTTGGTACGGTTTTCAAAGGTTGCCGCGACCTAAATTCATGCAGGCGCTGTAACACACGCATTTTCATCGGTGTGTACTACAACAGAAGTTGGCATCGCAGTGAGAATGCGCGTGATGAGCGCCAAGTACACACTGGCTTGTAAGATAGAAGTTGGTTTTTGATACAGTTATTTCTGTGCTTTCTTTTCTCATGCAGTCGCTGTACATGAACGCGGAAGTGACCAGTTAACATTAACTCGTTGAATGACGAATCTTTCGAACATCCTTACAATGTGGTTTCGGTTTCCGAAAGCGACGAATTTAGCGCACTCGGCTGTAGTGTGACGTCACAAGACCGTAATGTTACGATAAGCGTAGATAAGTATCCACAGGTCCAGTTGCTTGGTCGGAAATACACGCCGTGTGGCCTAGATAGCATTAGGAAGTGCGCGGTGAGGTTCTGATTCTTTACTAAGGCCGCGTAATTAAGCAAGGCGCATATTTGTACTAGTTCTGACTTCGCTCTGTTAATTTAACCACGTAATTAAAATCGTACAGCCTTCCATTTTGCGCACATGTCTCAGTCGAGATTTGGGATGCCACAGAGTAAACCGAAAACACTCTGCAGGAAAGGCTAGAAAGCGCAATATCTGATACGTTTTCCTGTATTCTGTGTTCTTATCGCTGATTAGCAACGTCGGTTATGTCGTCTTTACGAACAGAAAAAAAAAATAGCTAGCGCTAAAAAATGTTCTCGGGATCTCTTCTACGCTCTGAACGCCGCCCAGCATGTGTCGACCAACACAGTAATAACAAACGTACATTCTCAACGTTCTGAAAAAATATCTGTACATTGTGCCTCTCGTCCCTTCTGTCACGTTGGTCATACAAACTCTGGACGGACTCGGCGCGTTCTTAATCATTCTCGAAACGAACGCTCCATTCTCGTTTTTCGTTTCGGAGCCTCCTGCGGGTCGTCGTCACCGCGTCGAATAGTCGTATCCCGTCGTCTGCTTCACTCGGGGCTGGTAGAGGGCGCCGTAAGCCTGAGCCCCGGCCGGAGCCGCAGGGTGGTGGTATCCGGGATAAGAGGCCGCCGCCGCAGCGGCTGCGGCTACGGCTGCGGCTGTGGCCGGAGTCGGCGGAGGCGGAGGAGCGGTTGGTCGGCCGTAGGGCGACGTGCGCGACTCCATCTTCATCTGGTACACGTAGTTGTCGTAGGCGGGCGAGTAGCCGCACAGCTCGGTCGGATACGGCTGGCCCACGGCGCAGCTCGCCGGTCCAGCTGACGACGACGACACAGGGCCGGCGGCCCCCAGCACGCGAGAGAAAAGCGCGCTGTTGCTCATTTGCTCCACGTCTTCATCTGCGCCGAGAAAAAAAAAAAAAAAAAAAAGAACGGAAGAGATGAAATTAATGTGCCGCATCAGCAATAAGCACGGCCTCCGAGATCCGGCGGCGCACAGCCCAATCTCGGAAGCTGTGGTATAAGCATAGTAGTTTCCGACTAAAATTACTAAAGGGCAATCTATAAGGCTGCGATCGTACACATATAGCGTGGTAACCTTGTGTGATTGAAGGACATAACAGAGAGAGACAGAAGAAAGTGGAAAGGCAGGGGGGTTAACCAGAGGGGAAGATCAGGTTTGCTACCCTACGTTGGGGAGAGGGGGGAGGTAAAGTGACAGGAAAGTAGAGATAGAGAACGAAAAGGAGCAGAGGTACACGATCGCAGTCGGTCACTGTCACCGCATGCAATCACTGCACAGCACAATAGGAGTTGTAGCACTGTAAACATCAGTTCAGGCTACAGCCGCTTGTCCAATTATGTAGTCTTTAAACACTGCAACAGCGCTCTCGTCGCCCTCCACTACAATGGCTTGTGATGATGTCGGCATTCTAAAATGATTTCCTCTGTTAATGGTTTTTGGTCAAAGCACGTCATCGCGATTACGAGCGATCGTCTCTGTAAATTGTATACAGAGAACAACCACAGAGAACGTGTTGAAGAGTCTCCTCGCTACCACAGTCATCACACGACGCGTCGTCGGCCCATCCGCACAGGGTCAGCGCAAACTGCAGCTTGGCGGTGCAAGACAAGACTGGACTTGGCCCATCATTGTCGTGTGTGCTTTGTCAAGCTCTTGTGACAATGAACTTTACATACTAAAGTGTTCAGAATTTGAAGCAGAACGTAAGAGATTTAATAGATGAACTCAAGCGCAAGACGGTACCACACTCAAATGCAAGTGACATTTAGGAGGGAGGTGCTTCGGCTCCTCCTAAAGTTCCGCCGTGATACAGGATTGGGATGTGAACGGTGAGCCGTGCGAGTCGTCATGGTTCGGAAAACGCGCAACGTATTGGGCTCCGAGTCGACTTGTTTTTGGAACTTGGTGTTGTTAGTTGTACTGCGAAGTGTTTCCTACTATATCGCGGTTGATATAGGTTGCCTTCAGGCGTAGCGATTGCCGGAAACTTTTGCAAGGCTATAGATCCGCCTGCAGCAAGCAGCACCCCTCCTCCCAATAGGCGTATCTACCGGGCAGGGGGGGGGGGGGCGCACTCCACCCCCCCCCCCCCCCACTTACAAAAGTGGGGCGGGCAATGTATGCCATTTGCCCCCCCCCCCTCCCCCACTTTTGAAAGCTGGTACTTTCGGCTGCACGCTGGACAGCTAGTCCAACAAAACTACAGCGGAAGCTAAATTTTCCTTCTTAATAGAGTGGCGACGTAAGTAGTGCTTTTCTTTACTACGTATCCCCTGCTTGGGCAGCGAGGATTGTCTTTTGTGCCTCCTCTGGACGCGCTGTAGCAGATGACGCGCGGGATTCGCCGTACACGCTCACGTTGCGGGGAAGGCCAGTGGGACTGGACAGTTCCCGCCCTAACAAATTTCCGCTTGCGCTACTTGCACCATGCCCAGTTTTTTGGGACCGCCTAACCGTATTTGAAAACACAATCGACTTGCTATATTTAACCTGTGGGCGAGGGGATGGAGAGGTCCCGATAAAGTATTATAATCAGCCGTGCCCAACGATTGGTGTGCCTTTTACGGCATGAAGTCTTTGGATTATCAAATGCTGGAACTAATGAATCTCTGTCCAGAGATAGTCTACAAAGCGTTGCAGTCGCATTATCTTATCACCATCAAAAATCTAACTTACACTTACAGGTCTAATTAACTGCACAATTTCATTGTGTAGTCAGGACTATCGTAGATATGTTCGTGAAAATGACCTTGGTTGAACGTGCAGAGCCATTTAAATACTCGCCGCATGCGAAGTTCGAGAAGTTATGCTTATACATGTGATGTAATTTTACAACGCCACAGGACCACAATCGGACTTTGGGAACCGCTGCAACAAAATTACTTTGGATTGCGTTCTACCGTAGGTATAGTGATCGATGGTCCCAACCACGGTGCCCCCAACTTTTCCCTAATCCTGACCATGCATGTCGAAAAATGATTAAATAGCGTCCGAAAATTCAATGAAAATATTAATTGATAACATTTGCTTCATGAACAATGCACAAGTTGCAATGGCGCCCATTCCAATCCGAAAACAGCTCGTAGGACATGGACATTTCATTGCTGTTCAGCCTCTAGGGAAAAAAAAATTACACCATCTTCCCGTAGGGTGAGCCCTGAGTAGTATGCGAAGCAGCCATGGGGTCGACTCAAGGTAGTTTTATCAGCTGTATAAACTTGGACATGCAGCAGCACCAGCAACGCGCAGAACCGTTGTCGACGCCGTCGGCGTTTTGCCCGCGTTCGCACCGAACGCGCGCGGCGTTGGTGACTGTTGCCGGTGTCTCTGGGGCGCCTACCGTCGTGTCCTCTAACCTAAGCTGCTTCGCATTATCGCGCGCGGAGCCGTAGGTGTTGCCATTCGTTGCGCAATCCGGAGAAGAGAGGAGCGTCGGAGAGGAGGAATGCCGAGAGGAGAGATGAGACAAGGAGAGGAGGGGGAGGAGGGAGGAGAGGAGACGAGAGGAGGAGGATGGGCATGCGCAGTAGGGGTGTGGACGCCGCACGGCGGATGTAGGGAGGGAGGGAGGGAGTGACATAGCCTCGACCATAAGCTGCTTCGCATCTAAAAGAAAGACAGGCGCGCAGCCGTTGTCATGTCGTCGTCCCGCTGTCATGCCGTGCACCAAATCATGTTGACCACAATTTGTGTCACCGTCAAGCACCGTTTATCGATGCCAGCTGCGTGCGTACGGCGAAATTATTGCTACTGGGTCATTGTTAGTTAATTGGCAATCGTATATATTCAGTGGTTTGTGTAACCATTCTTGTTTAGGATTTTAATTAGTCTTCTGTCACAGCAATAATAAACAGGAAAACGTATTATTAACTGTTCATCGCTTTCGATATAGATGCTTTCGAGGACAAACAGTGTATACGTGTAGCGACCTTTAGCTTGATACCGTGCCCCCTTGCGTCAAACGACGCCCTTCTTCGTTTTGCCAACCTCTTTCCGAACTGCGGTGCGGAATTGAAAGCACAAAATGTCACTTTCTGTCAGTGCGGAGCTTCTCTTCAAGACATTAGAATAAAAGGCATACGTAGCATCCGAAGTTATTAATTACAGGCTTTCGTGCATTAAGATGGTCCAAGATTTCGGCGATAGCTGAAGAAAAAATTATTACGCACGTTTGGGAAACCTAGGCATGATGTGTAAAATGGCAAGTACATAGCACTGACCATAGCTCTGACTTCAACTGAAACTGCCCAGTGTTGGACATCCTTTGATTGTATGTGCCAGTGTCGTTAGTATACTTGAATGTTTTCATGTACTTGAAGCCAAGTTCACATGTATTCTCAAGATTGTCTTTGTCGGAATAAACTTCTCTTAAACTGCATAACGCGTCCTGTTGATTATATATGTGCCACTGTCATTAGTATTTGAATTTTTTCTTGTACATGAAGCCAAGTGCACATGCATTTTCAAGAAGGTTTTTGTTGCTATAAACGTCTCCTAAACAGTTCGTTGAAATAAACTTTTTCTGAAAGAAAAAAAATTACACCATCTTCCCGTAGGGGAACCCTGAGTAGTATGCGAATCAGCCATGGGGTCGACTAAAGGTAGTTTTATCAGCTGTATAAACTTGGACATGCAGCAGCACCAGCAACGCGCAGAAGTGTTGTCGACGCCGTCGGCGTTTTGTCCGCGTTCGCACCGAACGCGCGCGGCGTTGGTGACTGTTGCCGGTGCCTCTGGGGCGCCTACCGTCGCGCCTCTAACCTAAGCTGCTTCGCATTATCGCGCGCGGAGCCGCAGGTGTTTCCATTCGTTGCGCAATCCGGAGAGGAGAGGAGGAATGTCCGAGAGGAGAGGAGATGGGACAAGGAGAGGAGTGGAGGGGGAGGAGGATGCGCAGTGCAGGTGTGGACGCCGCACGGCGGAGGAGGGAGGGATGAGGGAGTGACATAGCCCTGACCATAAGATGCTTCGCATCTAAAAAAATTTATCTCCTTTCCTGTCGAGGAAATTGGGACACGTGAATTGGGCTTAAGCGAAGCTTGTCGTGTGTTTCTTCGGTGTTCCTCCGAACAAATTGTACTGACTAGTATCACGTTGTGCTCGAACTACAACCGGTCACACGCACTGCAGCTGGCTCCGAAGTCCCGTCCCGGTTGAGAAAATTGTGTTGAAACCTTGCCGTCGCACCGGGGAAGTTGGAGCTAGCGTTGCCGAGGCGTGCACCACCGTGGTCGGGTTCTTGGAGGGCAAGACGACTCTGACGTTTGGCCTCAACATCGCGCTCCCTCAACTCGGGGCCCGCGGCTCTTCGCGGACGTTTGGCCTCAACATAGCGCTCCCTCAACTCGGGGTCAACAGGTCTTCGCTGACGTTTCGCCTGGGCTTCGGAAGAAGAAATAAACTTCATTATAACGTGAAAGGATTGATGTGGTTGGTGCCCTTAGTCCGGCGCCCCAATGGCTGCCGTCACCCCTCACGCTAGAATCGGCACGTCGACGACGATCCCTTTCCCAAGCGCGTTCATTCTGGATGGATTTTCCATAAAATTGTTTCAAAATTAAATGTGTCCGTCAGTAAGACAATGAATGACTCATACCCCCGTAAACGCGGCAACCCCATTACGACGACAGAAGCGAAGTGAAATTCTACACAGGAACGATTAGCAGCAACGCAGCCAGCTGTGGAAGCAGACGACGACGAACGCGGAAGCAGTGGCACGAGTGCGTGCCGAGCACGAGCCCGAGCGCAACCCGAGGGGCGCCAGCGAGCCAGCTGCGGAAGAAGACGACGACGCTTGAGCCAACGCCGATGATGATGATTTTGTGCGTACATGACATAGGCGTATCTACCGGGGGTCCAGGGGGGGTAACGTATGCCATACCCCCCCCCCCCCCCCACACACACACACACACACTTCTGAAAGCGGGCACTTTCGGCTACACGCTGGCAAGTCCAACAAAACTACAGGTGAAGCAAATTAAAATTGCTGTGGTTTAGCTTTGGTTAACCCTGCATGGTTGATATCGAAAGCTTCACTGCCCTGGCTAGGCCCATGGTCGAGCTGTAGCCGAGGTGTGGTTTCGCAATGATATACATACTTGCAATGAATACAGTGCTTATTAACGCGATAGCGTTTAGGGCCCCATGTCGCAGAAAATCCGGCGTCGGAAACCGGCGTGTGATCACGGGTGGTAGAGCAAATCATCCAACCACATCGACCGTGCAGGCCTTCCACGTGGTGCAAGGTTTTGATGAACAAAAATTGACTTTCTCACAGTGAAATCCGTCAGAAAAATGGTAAAGTACGACTTTACCATTCGGCGTCGGATTCGCCGTCGGATTGTTTACCAATCGACGTCGGATTGTAATTTGAATGTACGAGAAAACCTAATTCTGCTACGAGGAAACTCAAACAGAAACTCCTTTTCCAGCATTTCTGTCAGACCTGCGCGTGTCGGGCAATAGCAAACAATTAATAAAATAATAAAAAAAGGTGCTAGGGCCTTCACATTTTAATATAAGGCCACTGCGGTGATCAGTAAAGTAGTGAGACTTGGTTGCAACTCGCAGCCGGGCCCAACTCTACTCGGGCAACGGCGGCAATGTCTACTTTCAGGGTTTCGTAAAGGCCTAAATACAGTCCGACGTAGCGTGAACGCGCGCACACGTTATGTCCCGTTGGCGAGAACAACAGCGGCTATAGTTCGACCGTTTGTTCGACGTACTGGCGCCGCCAACGCAACCGGACGCGCGGCCAATGCGCTCCGACGCGCCCGGCGGCTGATGACGCTCGCCCGCGTGCCGATGGACTAAATAAATATAAACGCGCCTTAATGCTCTCGTGTGGTTTGACCTATAGCTCTCAAGGTGAAAACTGTTGAGTCGCCGACGGCTGCCCGAGGTAGCGTAATGAAGCTTTCGCTTCAAAATTTTCTTTCTTAATAGAGTGACCACTATATATAAGTAATGCTTTTCTTTACTACGTATCCCCTGCTTGGGTAGCGCGGATTGTCTTTTGTGCCTCCTCGTGACGCGCTGTATATAGTGGGCGACGTACGCGCGGGATTTGCTATATACGCTCGCATTGCGCAGAAATTCTAGTGCTAGACAGTTCCCGCCGTAACAAACTTCCGTTTGCGCTACTTGCATCATGCCCGTTTTTTTTTCTTTTTTTTTTTTTTTGGGGGGGGGGGGGGGGGACCGCCTAACCTTATTTAAAAAAAACAACAATCGGCTTGTTGTATTTAACCTGCGGGCGAGGGGAGAGGTCCGGATAAAGTATTACAAACAACCGCGCCCAACGATTGGTGTGCCTTATACGGCATGAAATCGTTGGATTATCAAGCGCTGGAGCTATTCAATCTCCTCCCACAGTCTACGTGTAGCGTTGCAGTCTAAATATATTATCACCATAAAAACTGTAATCAAACCACTTACAGGTCTGACTGCCAAATTTCATTGTGTAATCACGACGTATCATATCTATATCTTCGTGAAAATGACCTTTGTCGAACGCGCAGAGCCATTTCAATACCAATAGAACACTGAACTGATTTTTTTCTAAAGGCCTATGGGACTTCTGATTTTATCGGTTTCGTTTCAGGCCGTTTCTATATAAGAGCTGCACTATTGTTTCCTGGCAGGAGCAAGAACAGCCGATATTTCATATTTTGAAGAAATGAAGGCCACCTTTTGGCGACGTATACCGAAAATTTGAACTTTGTTGGTTGCTACGCGCTCGAAAAACAGCTACTGAATACTAGCTTTCTTCCAATTTTTATGCTTTATACATGACATTTAGGTGCCCCCCCCCCCCCTAGTATAGTCGATAAACTGTGTGGGGCAAGGTGTTTATATTTATTCAACGTACGAAGTAGTTCTGAGTGACGGGCGATATGTGTTTATCCTGTGTAAGTTCATTACAGCCTTTGTAGATAGTTACATATTGAAGTGTTTCAGGGTGTCATACCGCCGCTTTCCCAGACTCATGAAACTACTGCAGGAAATGCGGCTTTGAAATTCCAGTAAAAATAGGGAGAATTTTAAGCGCAGCGCGTTGCGAAACTTTCACTTTCCTGCTTTAAATGCAAGTGTTGCCGATAATTACTAAAACCCTCGTTTTCCCATGTGTTCTTGTGCATCACACGGGATGCGTATAGGTTGTTTCTCCGGTGTCCTCGGTGAGCTAAACAAGGCATCTTTGTTTATATCTGGGGAGAGTTAGGGGCATGATATGGACAACATGTAGGTAATGTTCCAAATAAGGGGGTTGAAGTCGCATTTTCCAATAGAATAGATGGCTGCGCTGTCATAGTTACAACTACAACTGAGGTCATATTTTGCGAATATAGGGTGAACAATACGCCAAGTTATTGTGCGATTGTAAATGCATGTTGACCAAATGCAGCTTAAAAAACTGTAAGCAAGCATTCGAAGGTATCACACTGTTGTTATTAACTGGGTTTCCCAATGTTTCAAGAGAATTCTGCGTTTCAGATATTTTATACTTTCACAGAATAAGCAGCATTTTAAGTACAATGTGTCACGAACGTTTAACGTTTCTGGCTTAGTAACAGTGGAGCTGTTTAAGCTTTTCGTTATCCCGCGTGGCGTTCGCAAAAACGCGCCTCGCGAAGACGTCACTGTGCGTTGCCTAGCAACCACCTGCCACAGCTGCGCCTCGCTTCTCCTAGCTCCGGTCCCGCTCCTCCGCCGCCGCGTCTGCGATGGTGTCACTGCGCGTTGCATAGCGCATGCTTGCAACACCGACACCACGTTCCAATACCGACACCGCGTTCCACCGCGTTGCAATGCCGACACCGCGTTCCAGCAGACCCGCTCCGTCAATGCGGTGGCCTAGCAATCGCTTACCCAGCTTCGCCCAGCCATGTCATTGCTTCAGGCCGCAATTGTTGTTTTGCTTAGTCATGACAACACTTTGTGAAGCTTGGCCATGACGTCACACTGACTATAAAGATCATGTGGCCGCGACGGTGACACACCCAACTCTCGTAGACTTCGCACTGAGTAAATGTAACATTGGACGGCCGCAGAAATGCAAGACTCCCGAAGAAGAAGCCGCTCAGCTGGAAGCTTGTCGTGCCGCCAGCCGAGAACGAATGTGGCGATTGCGTGCTAATCTGAAGTATCGCGCCTCCCAGCCTAAACTTAGCAAAATTTAGCCGAGCCTAGTAAAACTTAGCCAAGTCTAGCGAAACTTAGCCGAACCTAGCAAAACTTAGCCGAGCCTAGCGAAACTGGAAGCAGCTAGGTGATCACCAGCTCCGCTGTTTCTCCAGCCTTGCGCAACTTAGTGCAAGCTGCACTAATTTTTTTAGAAGCGTTACGAATAATTATTGCACCCTGTTTTTTTTTTCTTTTTACTTTTTCATGCGTGATATATTGGGTTCGCCTGGTGTCCTCACTGAACTAAAGGAAGCAGCTTCTTTATGTGTTGTGACTCTGAGGACCAGGTAATGTTTGATGTGTAGGTAAAGTTCAAAAGAGATGGTAATTGGGGCTTTTGTAATAAATTACGTATGCAAGCATTTCGGAGTGTTATGAGCCTGTCTAACGAGGGGGCAGAATTGAGTCCACTGCCCTGACAGAACTAGATATATATAAACACCACAGACACCAAATTTAGCCAAAATTGGTGATACGATATGAAAACTCTCTGTGCGAAGTTCCAGCGGTTGGATCAAACACAGTCTTTGCAAAGAAATCTTATTCAAGTGCTAGGGATTGTGATATGGCCGCTTTCAGCTATGCTTCCCATTTTGCCGACATAGCTGTTGGTTACACCATATTTATATTTCGTGGAAAGGGTAGAGGGGTCATGGTAAGTGCGATGTGCGACAAATTTTTTTACGTTCCTGGGGCAGTTATAAGCGTTCCAAATAATTACTGAGCCGTCGTTTTCTCCCATTATTTTCATGCATCATAAGGCATTCCTTGTTGGTTTCAGCTTGAACTGTAAGTTAAGTGTAAGTAAACTTCAAAGACAGCAGAGCAATGATCATATTGCGGTAAATTGCGCAAGCAAGCGATGCGCAGCTTTGTGAATGTATTTTACGAACAACCCAGAATTTCTACCACTGTCCTGGGAGAACTGTGAACTCAACCGATATCAAATCTAGGGGAAATTGGGTGGGAGGGAGGACATCATGGAATTTTCTGGTGAAGTTGTGTGTTGGTGAATCACTGGCTTTTTAAGAATTTCCGACAAGAAGTGCTCCAAAGCATTACAAGGGAACAAAGTTTCAAATGGAACAGTAATAAACGGGCAACTTTTTAAATCACGTGATATAATTAGAGGAAACTGAAACATTTAGTACAACTGTTCGAAAAAAAAAAGAACAACAGCTTCGCTGTAAATCGGGTTTTAATGCTCCAAGGTCGCACACATCTGCTGTATTTCTTTTTTTTAGTATTGAGAGTAATTAATGTTGATTGTACTTCGTTCTGTATAACCTCGACAATACTATTACCTTAACTAGCGATACATTTGTGGTGTAGACTTAAACACCAAGTAAAATTCTTTTTTTTTAGTTAGTAAAATTGTCTGCAACAAATGTGCATTTTTTATGTACGCTGTGTGCTCCTGGACACTCATTGCCATTTGTCCCTGCATCACATATACATATTAGAGTGCCAAGAAATGAATGCCAATTCAAATAATGGTTCGGGCCTTCATGGTTCACTATGCGTGATTGAGAAATAGGTCTATGTCTGTGAAATATAAAAATGTCGGACAGATGCACATCTAGACTTGTTTATCTTAGTGTAATAGTAATTCGATATATATAGATAGAGAGAGAGAGAGAGAGAGAGCGATAGTCACATCGTCTGCCCCCCCCCCCCCCCCCCCCCCAAGGGAAATAGTGGGTACACAACTGTCTCCTCTTCCTCCGGCTAGTAGTGCATGGATTTGTCTAATATTCGTGCTTGTGACTTAGCAATCCTTTTTTTATTGCGATAGCAATTATATGGACAGGCCAAAGCAGATTGCTGCCGTCGTCGTCGCCGTCGTCGTCGCCGTCGCCGTGAGGTTCCGTATGACGTCAACAGCGATGAAATCGTTCGCCGCGCTCCGGACGCTGTATGTGCGTCCTTACTCCGTATAGCTCTCTACTAATTTGCTATCGCAATTGGTGCTTCGCCTTTCGGGTGAAACTGCAACAATTTTTTTTTTTGCTCAACGAATGCAGGCAATAAGTTTCTGCTCGCATGGATAATCATTATGAATTGTTTCTATTATAGCGATAAGTTTCTTTAAAAATGATAAATTTGCGAAGTCGCAAACTCATTTCAAGCCAGAAGGCCGAAGTTTAGACAGATCCATGCACTACAAACCCATCCTTCCTATATGGTAGCGGAACCACCATACTTGAGGCTCCCATAGACAGTGTAACGCCAGATGTTGCTCTATTGATTCCTGTAAGAAGCTCTGTGAGGCCGCGCGACACAAACAGCTCTTCAATCTAAACCACCGGCTATAGTTTGCGCTCAATTTGCCTACAATCCGAAGCAGTGCGTCAAGCAGTCATGAGCTAGGAGATGACATTGTTTCACATGATAGACCACACAACCTGTACATCCGCGCCGAAGTCCGTGACGACCAAAGAGCGCCAACCGAAACTTTCGGCCGTCTAAAGTACGAGTAAAGGTTAAATGTACAATAAAAATAAACACTAAATTAGTTTGAACTGGTGAAACATTTCTTCTTCTTTTTTTCGCGGCGAGACCGGAACCTACCTACCGCAAGGGACCTATATAGCGAGAGCCAAAGCATGCTTCGCATTGAAAAGTAAGAAAGGAGCGACAGGCGGGGCTGCGCTATCGGCGCTATAACACAGCTGAGAGGAACCGACAAGTTGAATGGGAACAAAAATATTGCGGTCTTTTTTGTCTATACCTTCGTAATGCGTCTCTGGTTAAAAAGATTGGCAGTTTCTCCCGACAGGCGAAGCATTCGACAAGATTTACCTTATACTTTATTTCATCTGCAGTCACATTAAATGAGTCGAAGAACTGGAGATGAATAGTGGAGTCGGGGGTCTTCTCGTTATTGTGGTAGCATTCTACAGTACGTTAGCGGGCTTCGGCGCTCTGGGTATGTAAAACGATTTCCCCAGCGAGCACTGCGTTAAAGGAAGATGCAGGAAAGTCGGCGGAAACAATTAAGCCAGGAGCATAGGAGCGCCCGGATTGGTTGGCGCAAGCGGTGACGCCATCGATGATGATGTGTGCTATATACCTAACTCAAGCATAAGATTAAGCATAATATTAAAAAAAATGTATTGAATTGTGTGTGTGTGTGTGTGTGTGTGTGTGTGTGCGTGCGAAGGGACACACACACACACACACACACACACACACACACACACACACACACACACACACACACACACACACACACACACACACACACACACACACACACACACACACTTTAATATTTTTTGCAAGGTAAAACATTATAAAACATTATGCAGATAAAAAGCGCATGTTTGAATCCAAATGTGAAGTGAAGCTTTCGTAAAGTGCCTAACTATAAATGCTATACAATTGTGTTTGCTTTCATAGAGAAGCGCGCCATAATGAAACACTGTGTGCATAGTCCTTGCAAAAGCAAGCCAAACAGATTTTTCGCTCGTGATAACTAGGTTTACAAGAGTTAAACCTCAGCCATTTTTGTCTTGCTAATTTCTTGCTTCCACTCCCGCATGGAAGGCGGTCGCCGCGGCCAGGATTTGAACTGAGGGCCTCGTGCTCGGCAGCAGAACACCGCATGCCGCTCAGTGCGGACATGATGATTTGGCGCTGCTTTTAGTACATGGAAAGCTCAATTGAGCGCACGGTGCCTATACACTTCGAGTAACCACTAAAAAATCATCATGCCCGCACTTATCCAACGATAGCGGCGCGAGAAGCGAAAGCACCGAGAGCGACGCTAGTCGCGCCTGAGTGCGAAGTGAAGCGACGACCTCGGCGCTAGCAGACGTCTCGTTGGGAAGGGGGGCCCCCCTCCCAACAAGGCGGAAACAGCCAGGCGCGGAACCGAACCGCCGGTTCACCCTCCCGCAAACGCCCTTCCCTCGACAGAGACGGATGCGCGCGCTCGAGCTCGCCGTATAGCCGCGCGGCTTCGGTCTCCGAGACGCAGGAATGCGGCTAAGTGCTCGCTACTCTAAATGGTCCCGCGGTCGGGGCCCGAATCTCTGTAACGAAAACGCCGTGCACCGCTAGCGCGTGCACCACTTTACCGCAGCAACGAAGGAGCGAGGAGACCGTTCTTCTCGCAACGCACCGCCTCGTATACATATCGCTCGCACGCGGTTATCTTCTTCCTGCGGCGCGCTGATCGTCAGCGTCAAGAAGCGGAGAATCGACAAGGTTGCTGAATCACGGCCGGACTATAGAGTAACGGGAGTATACATGCGCGACAGTGGCTGAGCACCGAAAGAGAGAAGAGGAAGGAAAGGGACTAACGTGGAAAGACGGGTATTCCAAGATTGTCGCAACGCGCGTTCCGTGACGTGCGTGCAGAAATACTTGTTTCATGGTCGGCGGGCGAAGGTCGAATGAAGGCTTCCCTGGGGGGTATCCTGTAAAAGTCCACCTAGTGGACATGTCAATTTCGTCTGCTGTTGAAGTTCTGATTGGCTGGCCAGGGGTGCGCGACCCCAGGAGCTAGGCGCCACAGCCAATCAGCACTTCAGCAGCCGACGAAATGTACGTGTCCACTAGGTGGACTCTTACAGAATACGCCCTGCATGTCGCTGCGACAACAGTGGTTTAATGCCCCATCCGTGGTGCTTTCGAAGGCGCACATGCAGGCAGAAAGAATGCGAATATCGGGGCAAATAACGTTTGTAGTTCGATTTCACTCAATAGGCTGTTTGAGAATAGGGGCTCCCTAAGTTAGGGGGTCCCCTAACGATTAGCGTCTCGCCACAGCGCATGCGCCGAAACCGAATGCGGTGTCTTTGGGTTTGGGTTTTCGCACGCCCCTAACTCTAAATGTCAAAAATTGCGTGGGTTTCCTCGAACGCACCAACCTGCTTTGCGTCGTCTCAACGTCGTCGCGGACATCTCAAAAACGCGTCAACGCCTCCTCGTTGAAAATAACAAACTCCCAGGTATACTTTTAATCCCGTAAACATATTACTGATTGCATTATTTCATGTTTTCTTTCTGTCATTATGTTTTCATTTTCCTACCGCGTACAGGAAGGCTGCTGCGATCGCGTGATGCTAACGCAAGCCGTGAACCCAGTTCTAGCCACCCTACCTATTCTAAAGCACCTTCCCAGCGAGGCAGACCGCGAAACCAAAACGGGTCGCTTGTTGGGGCACCCTAAGCTAATTTGGGGCACCGTAAGTTGGAGCACCCTAAGCACCCCTATTCTAAACCTCACCAAGCGCGCAATGAGGTATGGGACAGAACAATATGAATTCAGTGGAAGTAACAATTAAATGACGTCGATACAACCTAGAAATGGGATATACGTAACGGAATAAAACTGCCTTGGGCGTCGAGCTAGAGTGACGTTAAATTACCCCGAAGCGTTAAAGTATTCTATCGGCGTCTATTTCGAGAGAAAACGTCGGATACCGGAGTAGAAGATGAAGACCACGTGCTTGAACTTTAACTTGATTGTGCTCCTTCAAGATGGAAGTATGGAGATTGAAAAAAAAAAAAAAAAGAACAAAAGCGGGACTAGGGAAGAGACATGACGTTTATTTTGTCCTCCATTCGTGCAATGCCTCGCCATGTCCACTTCTTGTTGTCCCATTTATTATTTTTTTCTAGCTTTGTTTTTCTGTCATAGTTTCTCTCTAGTACAATTAGGCGCCCAAATCGCAGCGCCGGTACCTTACTGTGGTGTCAAGGATTCCATGCAAAGCATTTTCGCTCGCAGTGAACAGAATTGAAAGAACATTGCGAAAGGTTAAAAAAAAAAAAAAGATTCAGGGACAGCCTCAAAGTGGCTGTGTAATGTCTAAATGTTTCTAAATATTTTTGGGCGCATTAATAAAGGATGGATATAAACTACAGGTCGGTTAGACACAAAACACGCGCATTTGGGAGCCGAAAGGAACGCGGCGCGTTCAAACAACACTGGCCCCGCGACGCCAGTTCCAACCGAGGGAGGGTTCGACACAATAGATCGCGAGAGTTATTTTCTACCTTCGGAGACCCGTTATTCCGGGGAACAAAAATAATGTCGTGCCTTCTTCCTGACCTCTTTTTTTGTCCAGCTTCGAAATATATAGTACGCGAGTGAAAGGGGAGCGCGTGTGTCTGTGGGAAGAGTGAAAGAAGTACCGGAAGTAGAACAACAACAAAACTAAAAAGAAAGAAAAGAAAAAGAAAACAACAACAACAATGAAAGGGCCACTTGTTGGCCTGAGGCACACAGAGCGGCAGCCGAAGCCGCAGCCACAACCACAGTCGTGGCTCTACGCAACTCCGCCCCCCCCCCCCCCCTCCCCTCTCAGCCCCTCTCCCCTCCCCGATTTTCTCCTGCCTCGCGCTCCGGACGCGCGCTTGCTTCCTCGGCCGAGACGAAAGGATGCGGCGTAAATTACGCGATCCGGACGTATACACTAACGGTCTGGAAACAGGCACTAAAGTAACGACCGGGGAGCGCCACTTTTTCAAGCGGTATATACGACATGCAACTCTCTTCCTTCACCCCCTCTTTATCTCTCTCCCTCACTCTATCTCTCTCCCACTTACGTATAAGTACTGCCTGCAACCTCCCGCTCTCACCCACCAACGACTCTCCATCTCCCCGATCCCTCTCCTCTTACTTGCTTTTTTTTTTTTTTTTACTTCGTTTTCTCCCAAGTTATTAATTGTACACTTCACGAGCTTCTTTCCTTCGCTAAATCACTTCTTTCTTCTCTCATTTTTTTTCTTTTCTTTCTCTCCTCTCCGTCTTTTCCCGTCTCCTCCACCATCTCGGCTGGTTATATACACTATATACACGGCGCACTGAGCGAGCCGATTGGGCGCGCAAAAACAGAACACATTCATCACGGGCGAGAAAGAAAGAAAGGAAACGAAAGATAGCGCCGAGGAGAAAAATAAGACGGTGGGGGGGGAGAAAAGGCGCGACAAACCGGAGCGAAGCCATACTACACACGTGGAAGAGTCGAGCGCTGTGCCGCTGTGCCAATGTTAGCATTCCAGCTGAGGGCCGTTTTTTTTTTTTTTTTTTTTTTCTTCTTCTTCTTTTTTTTGCTACTTGTGTTTCAGGGAGCGCGCGGGACCTCGTTGCAAGGAGGAAGGAGAATTGTGAAGGAGTGGTAGAACGAAGCCGTTAAGAACGGAAAGGGGGGGGAGATGCCTCTGGTCCACTTCGCGCGAGGGATGGCGGGCGTGTCAAAAACGCGAAGCGAAAGGATTCGTTTTACAACCGACAGCGTGCTCAGTCTTTAAGTCCCTCACCGGACCCTTCACGTACGTGTATGCCCCTTACGGGCCCCCATGGCTCGGGGGACATGTGGTGTGATACCATATACTGCTGATTTCGGTGTCCCTGGTTCGATTCCCGACGGCTGCGGCCGCATATCAAAAGGGGGCGTCTACTTAGACGTAAGTGAACGTTATAAGCCTCCATTCGACATACGTTACGTCCGTAGTCATGGACAGTACGACGTCTAGCGTAGCAGTTGCACCGTAGCGTTACATCCCGTCAATTAGACAAGCCAATCAGTCCCCACCAATCCTCCTCGGTGCTTTCGTTGCTTTATATAGAATAGGCACGATATGACCACCTGCCTTTCTCAAAATGGCGTTTTTTTTTAACTTTTTGTTAGTTAGTTTGTTTGTTTGTTCAGAACGATAGGAGTTTTCCGACCATTTTCGATGGTGCGTGGTAAGAAAGAGAGGATAAGATCGACTTGCTTGCTATGCCCAGCCTACCCGCGACATCGTCCATGTTGGCCGCTGTAATTAAACGATACCAGTCTTCGTACACATAAGACGCACCGAGACGGTGCGTCCACGCCGGAGGGACATATGTTACAATGCTGAAAGCAAGGTTGAAGAAGATGTAGATGTAGATCTTTGCGATATACGAAGAGCACGAGCTTCGGGCTGAAGACGACGACGTTAGGGACTTGCCGCTCTGAATCGTCACCATCATCATCATTAGCCTGCTCTGCCTGTCTTTTGTACATAAACTGTAAAAGATTTTCATGTTTCTTTAATCCCTGTGCCACAATATACCAAAGGTGTCGCGTAATAGGCACAGTTGCGAGGTAGTCTATATATAGAGTATTCGTAAACTCACTATGGCCTCCTAATCACTATGGTGCGCACTAGTATGCCCCTATAGCAACAACAACTCGTATAAGTACATTTCCGGTAATACACGTAGTGCAGATCCAGTTCCACTTGAAATACACGGACGAGTTTGCGTCCGAAATTCTTGCGATGAGCGTGTCCTTAGCTGTGAACGCGAATTAGTAAAAGAGGGGACAAAACAGCCTCGAAACATTTACTTACACTCCATTTGTGATACTTATATGCGCACACTGCATGAGACAACAGACATATCTCCTTGAAGCTCATATAGGCTGTTTTTCAAGTTACGTGGACATAGTAGCTCATACATTGTGTCTATAGGTTATCTATAAACAACTTGTTGAAAGTCCGAAAACCACAGATAGGCGAAAATTAACAAACTCGTTAACGCTTTTCTGTATGTGGCAGTAAGTATATAGTTCTACTACATATTGATGAACTTCATTACATAGGTACATAATAGAGAGATACAGATGGAAAGGTACGTAGGAAGGTAAACTCAGTGAGTTTCTGGTTTGCTATCCTCCACGGAGGTGGAGAGGAAAGGATTTAGAATAATGGAGGAAGATAGCGAGAAATAAAAATGCAGAAGAAGTAGGAAGGTGTTTCCATTAAGTGTTTCCATTAGGTGTTTACATTAAGTTGAACACTGCAGGCACATAAGATAGAAACCCAGTATACCTACAGCCCGCATTGCATCTTTATGTACCGTATAAATAACTAAATAACGTAGGTACATCGCAACCATTTTTTGGAAAGAAACAAAGAGAACAGGAAAGAACGCTGGAAGAACGCTGATGAACGCCGGAATTTCTTCAATAAACTCAGTCGAAAGTCAGCGTTCTTTCCTGTCTCTTTGTTTCCTTCCAAAAAGTGTTGCGCTGTACCTACGTTATTTCGTATAGAACCAACTCGCCCAAATGAAGCTGTTGTTGTACCGTATAAGTTTCATTTCTAAGGAGTGCGTTCCTTCAACTTCGTTTTGTATCCGTTTACCATATGTTTCTTCCCTCTTTCTTTTTTTTTCTTTTTTCCTTGAGCTGTCTGTCACTATAGTATATATAATGTAGCGCGCGGCGCTTCCTATAGCGGTGCTGTAGGGAGCCTACATGCAAGCGCTGTTTTAAAACAGCGCTTGCATGTAGGCTCCCTACGGTGCTGAAAACAATGTTTTTTTTCTGAACGCACGTGCACATACTCTGGAGTTGCTGTATACGGTTCGCGCATCGCGGCATCACCTCGACGCTGCGGTCTTTCACAGCGCTCTGCGGTCTTTCGCAGTGCCGGGGAGCTTATTCATCATTCGCTGGCGGTAGCACTTTGCGGGGAGGGGGCGAGCTAGGAGACCCGGGCGGCGTCTTGGCTGCGGCCGAGCGCGCGGAAGCGTTTGCCGCGGAGACGGCATCCAGACAAGAGGACTCGATTTATCAGCCCCGAGTCGCTCCCGTGACGGTAGCCTGCAGCTCGTTAGTGTAGCCGGGGGCGCGTGCTGCATCTTTGTGCAGAGAAAGCGCGAGGAAGCCGTGCGCTTCCTCGCGCACGGCTCCTGCGCACACACTCCTGCGCGCACGATGGGCTTGAGGCTATGTAGTATATTATTTATTATACCTATACTGGCCAGCTGACGCTTAGCAGGCAAGGCAGTTTCTCGCATGCAAACGAAAACACATAGCAGGAGTATGCGCCCACAAGTGGCGTTGCATAATAAAACATGTAATAAGTGTTCATCTCCGACTGGCTATATAGGATAGCACCACTGTCGAAAATCGTTTTCGTGGACAATCGAAAAGTCGTGGACAATCATTGCCTCAGTGACATTGCCCTGCGTTTTATGACTGCGCGTCAGCAAGCGTTCGTGTGTGCATGTGTCTTCCACGCGTGTACTTCTACGTTCGCCCTGTAGTGTGTGTGCTTCTTTTAGCATCGAGTCGATGCTCTTCCGAGGAGGGAGAATAATGCCACACCTTGCAACATGTGGGACATAATTAGGAAGCCGAAGACGCGCGCTAGTCCACGCGCCATGCGCCGGCACCTGCTTTGACGGGCGCCAGCGAAGAGGCAGACGAAGTTACTCTCCGATACACGCGCGGGTGCCTGAGCTTTGCGTTTGTTCAGCTGGCGGTTAGAGACTCGACGCTCAACGCCTCAACGCTTCAGGTCGTCTGTTCTCCTAGAACGTGACAATATAGCAGAAGCTCGTTGCACTGACCATTCACTAAGAGGGTGGACGGTGGCAAAGAGAATGGTTTGTGGCTCGATGCGCGAAAGCGCGCTTCATGCCATCTTTCTGGGGCTCCCCTATCACATGCTTGCCCTCGCACCCGCATGTACACGGCGCACGGGTCGCTCATTCTGCGCACTTTCCGTGTTTAATTGTTACGTCCGCGTTTAATTGGTGTCACAATAAACATTCTCGTGTAAATTTTATTTATATTTTATTATAAGTATTTGCAATGAAGCTTTTACGAAATAGCAAAGGAAGAAAAAAGAGGCTACGTTGTTGCAAATATTGCGTGAACCGTGCGATCCCCCTTCATCTTCGCAATGAATCGTCGGCGCACGTGTTATGAAAAAAATATATATATATTAGCAGAAACATCTCATTTTGTTTATTTGGCTCTCGGATGGCGTATACGGGCGCAAGCGAAGTATATGACGTCACGACTTGCGTTCCAGGACTCGTACAGAGCGAGCGTTTCGTTACCGGATAAATTTGGCGGGCCGTTCCAGAGTGTGAAATTTGAGGTCGTTAGGTGACCTGTGCGTGTTTAAACATGAAGAATGAGTATTTGCACATGCGCTCACCTTTCTCGGTCTTCGTGTAGGCTCCACCGTGACCGACACCGTGCAGGAGCTGTTGGATGGACTGCCGTGGGTGAACCTTGGGCATCTTGACCGGAGGGAGGTGGTGGTGACCCAGCATCTCAGCCACGCCAGGAGGGACGCTCCTGCGTACGAAACGAGCTTATTATATCAGTACTGGAGAGAGAGAGAGAGAGAGAGAGAGAGAAATTGATAAATGAAAGACAGGGAGGTTAACCAGGACTGAGCCCGGTTTGCTACCCTACACTGGGGGAACGGGAAAGGGGAGGGAAAGATTATACAAGTGCTGGAGAGGAAGATATGACTATGCCTGCGCGGGAGGCTGTACCGCCTGGATCATGTTCCTCCCTGTTGACAGTGAATTAACATTATAATAGGAAACTTGTTACAGAGTCAGAACAGGTGTGCACATTGCATACCATCATTCAAGCTGAATCCACCGTCATAATGTTCACTCTGTTGTCTATCCACCTTGT
The DNA here is from genome assembly GCF_013339745.2 of Dermacentor silvarum. Lineage (NCBI taxonomy): Eukaryota > Metazoa > Arthropoda > Arachnida > Ixodida > Ixodidae > Dermacentor > Dermacentor silvarum. The sequence continues at coordinate 150,236,765 of NC_051156.1, forward strand.
ACTTATTCCACAAATAGCTTTTCCCATGGAGTATATGAAATATCTGTTTCCCTGCATTGATTGTCTTTTGTGCTCTAAGTTATGCGGCAATAATATTTTCGATATGGTAATCAATAGAAGACTGATTTAAGGCGACTGGAAAACTGACTGCACAGCGTGAAAAAATGAAGGAAAGAAAGAAAAGAAAAAGAAATCAAGACTAACAGGTGGAAGGGACGACACGCAGCGTTGTGTTTATAGATTTAACGTTCATAAGAACTCGCTGGCCTGTTGCGCTCTCTCTACCACCATTTGGATGGAAATATATGCGTTCTTTTACGAACTTCTTAAACGATGCTTCGCGTATCTCGACCCTCCAAAATTTCGTTGGCTCGTCAGATGAAATACTCGGATTCAAAAGCAACGAGAGGAACGCGCAACCACGCAAGACAAAGTGTTTAGTCCTTAATTCATCTATCTCCAACAGATAACATCTTATATATCGTAGCTGTTTCTCAGAAACATTGGCGCACCCTTGCACTATAGAACGCGGTTTTATAGGAACGTTCCGTTATAAAAGCGGGATATGCTCTTTGAACCTAGCAAGATTTACACTCGATGCCTCAACGGACGCCGCAACCGCCTCCATAAAGACGGGGACAGCCGTTCTTTTTCTTCTTCCCTCATAAAATTTCAGGACGATATACGGGTCGTATATTTTAGGAGCGGAAGCCAACAGCCGCGACTCCCGACTTCGCACGAGATATCACTTTTCGTGGAGCAGCTGATCAAGGAGCGGGCTAAACGTCGCACACCGAAGGGCTTCTGCTTCTGAACGCTGCAGGATACGCGAGGCGGTACATATGCCACCAATAAAGAAAGGGGGGTGGGGGTGAACACTCGACGGCGATAGCACACTTGTGATGTCGCCGAACAGTTCCTCCTATATCTCGCGAGAACCTCTCGAGCGCGGGAGTTGATATAGCCGTCTTTTAACGACCGCTTTAAGAGCGCTTCGCCCGCATAAAAGCTCGAAGACGTATAAAAGACTAAGGCATGGTCCCATAACCCTCAAAGATGCCGTCTTCGTGGATAGATCGCGACTGTTTGGCATAGCAAAACGCCGCAGCTGTCATTTATATAGTAAGCCCGAAAATAAGTTCTATATGTGAAGTGTTGCTGCGGAAATGCAAGGCACGCGTCTATGTATATAGCACACGAAGGAGGACGAAGGCAAGCGCTTGATTTGCACGATTCAATTCCTAGTGGCTAGCTATACTATCGAACACTAGCTATAATGTGGCTGCGTTAATGGAGCTTATACGACGGCCGCTAAGCCTGGGGACCATGCGTACCAGAAGAAGTGGCCCAAGCCTAATCGAGATTTAACGCCATCAACGTCGCACCCTCACCCATTGCGTTTCCCGCCACCTCTCACCATCACCTCAACACCTATAGTAGCACCGGGCCGAATAAAATTAGGGCTGTTCTCTTTCTGGTTGAGTCGAGTCGATTCGCTTGCTGAAGCCCAAGTTTGTTTTGTTACCTTTCTCTAGAGCTTCCATTTGAGGTTACACCAGCTCCCGGTTCCGTCATGGGCGGAGCCACCAACTTGATTGGGGTGCCTTCGGCTCCCCCAATATTTTTCCTCGGGACCTTTCAATAAAGTTCTTGTCAACTGTCAACACCGATTGGAGTCAGGAACCCCAATCGATTTGTGGATTGGAGGGAGCCACAAAGGAGGAGTTCTCGTCGAGTGGTTCCGCTCTCTTTTGCCCCGAGTTATATTGGTGCAAATCAGCCGTGAGAATGTTTTATAACCCCGTCTATGCTCAGCTTGCCTGTGTCAATACGAAGGGGTTTATCCAGAATGTAGATTTGCTTTTTTTTTATGGGGGGGGGGGGGGGGGGGGGGGGGTGTGTAAACGTCGGGGGTGTGGATACGAAGTTATTTCTTATCTTTTTTTGAGTGAAAGGCGGGGGGGGGGGGGGGTAAGGGGATCGTCCGGAATAAGAAATCCCTGTCTATATGAAAGGTTCACTTAAAATCAAACATCACACTACGACGTCAACGGACTGTGTGAAAAACCGGCTTGAATCAAATCTGTTTTCGGAGAAGGAGACGCTATCCTCATTTTCGATGGATCCGTATACAAACTCGCCCAAATGTCAAGTTTGCGGTATATTAAGTTAACGGATCCGTTCAGCGGAAGTCCACAAAGTGTAGAAACGTTCATGAACGGAAAAACTGTCGCACATTCGACTGCAGCAACGAAGTTACAAAGGAAACCCAATACGGGCTTCTCAGAAAAGAAGCTTCGCGGTTTAATAAAAATCTTTCCTGTTCCAGGGATCGAATATTTGACCGACGCCCTTGCAGCCGATCGCTCTGGCCTCTGGGCTAGCTAACCAAGAGGATATAGCAGATCGCAGAGAGAGGCCGCATCGATCAATAACTCGTATATCACTGGGGCACTGAATATGCTAAATCAGTTCTGCGGAAGCGAGCAAGGTGGACGAAAGTTCGCGAAAAGGAGAAATTGTCATCCAGGCACTTTGTGCTACAGTCAGGTGCATAACAATTTTCCCTTTCGTTAAGCCGCTCAGTGCATTAAACTGGCTGCGCTTGAAGTAATGTGCGTTTGTCGCTGTTGGCTACTGCTCTGATAACTGTACATAAAACGATGCCAACATTACAAGTAAAACTAAAAATAAAGAATGCAGAGACATCAATTAAAAAAATCAGAATGAGTGTTCCTAGGTAAGTTCAAATGAAGTACATCATGAGTGCCCGCATTTCGAACACGACAAACAGCGAACATGGAACCACAAGAAAACGCGAAAACAAGAATATCTTCATCTCTATGAGAAAGGGAGTATACATCCCCATACACAATTTCTCAAAGCTTTATTTCTAAGCACTCAGATCAGAAGGTGTGAAGGGAAGAAAAGTATAACGACTTGCGAAAACGCCTTCGTTCTTATTTCACGCGAAGATAATTGCGCCCATGGTACTCACCAGTCTTCTGCGTCACAGTCTCTGAATCCTTTGGCGAAAGGATTGCTGGCAATCTTCAGCTGCGTTATCTGAAATAAGAAAAAATAAAAATAGAAAAAAAATAATAAAAAAATAAAAAGTGAAATAAATGCTCAACTTCGCTAGAAGCGAGCAAACATGAGAGAAAGCAGCCAAGGGCACAATTATAATTGCAGCCAGACACATGGTTGTAACTATGACAACCGAAACGATATCCTGTAGATTCTGGGTGCAGAGTGACACTAACAAAGCGTTCAGGCTAATCTGCAACTGCCCGAGTGTTTGAATGCAGGCTTGTGCCGGCTTGTGTTTGTACCGCGCACGACCAACACGCACTGAAAAGCTCAAAGCAGTGAGCCCTTCCAAAGTCTCTTGAGAAACTGAGAGTACCGAGATTCTACCCGCATCGATGGCTTTGTGGACATGGCAATCAGCTGCCGAACGCGTGTTCGTGGGTTTGATTCTCTACTGCTGTGATCATGAGAGGGCGATGTGCGTTTTCTTATTCCGCCTCGTGAGCGTCGGCTAGGTGGAATCGATTAAATAAATATTGGTACGAGGATCGATACCTTGCACCTCCACAAAGATGTTACGGGGGATCTACAGAAAAGGGAGTTTATTTACGCTGTATGTACAAGGAGGCTAAAAGTGGGGCAGCAACAACAGAGATGGCTTCGTCCACCTCTTGTCCGCTCTACACTTCAGAATCTTCTTCTATATCCGCAGGACAAGTGACTTATAACACTGATTAACGGAGAAATGCGTAACCTATAGTTGAAGACCACCTATAAAATAAGTAATTGGTGTGAAAGGGATGTCCATGGCGCGCTTGGCAGGTACGTTCCTGTGTCGCACCAGCCATCGAGACTGCTTCAAGGTCTTTCTTTCGATTACCAGCAGCCGCACTTCAGAATCGATCATATGTGGGTATCTTCTCAAGAACAAGAAGACAAGAGGCGGTTGTTCACTTTAAGTCAGAAAGCAACGCCTTTGATTCAGAAGCAACGTCTAGCCGTGTCCGTAGCGCGAAGTATTCGCGGGTTACCAAGGTTCTGAGCTCCGCGCCTGTTGTTTCTCGACACACGGGGCTGTTACAGTGTGCATGCAGCAACTGACATCATCAATTAGCTTCATGCCCCCAGCTATAGGAGGCACGAATATAGGCGGTCTGGTATATTCACGCCATCGCGTGAGCTTTACCATCACGCGACCCACTATACTGATTAGCTTCTAAGCTTATCGAACCCCCACCACCCTCCGCACCTTGGAAACATTTATCTGGCGACTCTTCGAAACGAGAACTCCTCTCAGCGCGCTTAAGCTTATCTGATAAAGAAGAAGAAAAGAAAAAAAAAATCTACTGGTGCGGTCGTCGGCAAAGTAAACGCAGCGGCGGTGGATAGAAACGGCCAGAGAAGCAAACAAACAAACAAACAGAACCCAGCGACAAGTAGAGCGAAAGCAGATTGTCAACGTCCGTGTTCGCCAGCGCAAGAGAAACCGTGTCGCGCTCAGGCGGCCGATCGCCGCTCCTCCTCGGCCTGTCGTCGAGCTTACTACAAACCCACGACGCGGGCCGCGCGCACGCGCGCGGCGGAGCACAATCGAGGCGTTGGCAGATTCGAGCCACGCGCTCGTACGAGTGGCGACAAAAGTGAGAAGAAATTTTCTTTTTCTCTTTCGCTCGCCCTCGAAGAAACGAAGCCCCCACGCGCGAGAAGGCGACGAAACGAAACCGGGCCACCCGTGGTGGTTCGGCATGGGGTCACGCGGCATCACGCACTCCTCGAGCCAGTTCGGGGGGCCAGACGTGTTGCTCTTGCAGTTGGTAAACTGGGTGGTGATACTAACCACCACCGCCGCCGCCGCCGCCCACTATAAACTACCAACGCTGCCACCACGCTAGGGACGAAACATTCCTGCAGGCGTCGCGGCTTCCCACTCGCGTGCTTTCGAGCACACGTCATCGCCTGGCTGCCGTACAGGCTTGTGCTGGCGATGTCCCCGTCGCAAGAGAGGGTGTGAGAAAGGTTTTTGTGAGCAACAAGTGATTTACCGCCTGCCTGGCGGCACTCGTCTTGGGAAAGTTCGCTTCTTTCTTCTTCTATTTTTTTATTTATCAGTGTTATACTACAGCCTTCGTGCTTTCTTACTTTTTGGTCGTTCCCCTATTTTCCGTCGTTTCGCGAGCGTTCAGAGCAAACTTTCTTCTTCTCGTTGCTTCGCCTTCTTCGTCGTCCGCATCGGCGGCGACGCCCTTCTTTTTTGAGACTCTCGCGTCGCGCTTACTGGCAATGCGGTGCACAACGAGCGATATACAAAAAAAAAAAAAAGAAAAAAGAAAAAAGTGTCCGCCATGACAGAAAGAAAGAAAGCACGACCACAAGTTGGCCGCCACCGTGCGCTAGCTTTGCGCCGCGGGCCCTTACAAATTACTCGCCCTCTGGACCCCGAGCGAGGGTCGTCGCGCGCCAGTCTCTCAGAAGAAAAGAAGAAGAAGAGGAAAAGGTATCCGCAGCTCTCGAGTATCGTCCCGTCAGCGCTGAATTACGGCGCTCCGGGAGGTCATAAATGCAACTTGCGACCCGTGGCGCGCACTCCGGCTCACTCGCGAGCGCTGACGAACGCCGAGGAAGCCACGGCTCGCCGGTATATAATGGCGCGCGCACTACGCAAACGCTCGCGCGCGCACACAGACACCGGCTTATTGCCTGTCTGTCTGTCTGTCTGTTTGTTTGTTAGTTTTTTTGTTTGTTCTTCTTCGTCCCTCGCGGAGGAAGCAGAGACGCGAGGAATGCAGCCGCTTGGCTTCCGCGCCGGAGAAGGAGAAGGAGGCGTTTAAGGAGTCATTATTCTCTCGCCTCGGGAGAAGAAAAGGAGCGCGCGGACCGTCCCGGTTTGTCTTTTGCTCCCGTTTCAGCGTGGTCCGTGAACGGGCGCCACTACAGGGCGTCGTGCAGGCGGACGGCGGTTTCTGAAACTTGACCCAAAGCTCGAAATGGCGAGACGTGTAACTGGCGAAAAATACCAGCGTTAGAACAGCCTTCCGTTGGTATCTCAAAGAAAGAAAAATTTGCCGTGGTTGAACGCGGTTAAACCAAGATTGTCGAGCGATAGCGCGGTTTTGCTTGCTTTGGGAGAGGACACAGACGCTGCTCGGCGCTGTCAGCGACTATACCGCATCTATAGAATTGCACCGCAAGACAACACACAGAGAATTCTCGGCGCGGCATCAGCAGCGAGCGAATTGACCTTCATGCTGCGTCTCTCTTCAACGCGAACAAAGCGTCGAAAACACAGCACATACGAAGCTACCAGCACTCAGCTCACTTTGTACACATCGCAGATCGCTTTGAAGATGAGGCCCGCGCCACTAGCGCACTTTGTCCACATCGCAGATCGCTTTTAAGATATGGGCGCCCACGCGGCGTACGCAGCAGCCGCCGGTAGTGGCATGCTAATGTCCCAGTTTGACCTTGGCTGAGCTTGAATGTCAGATTTACGGAACCAGGCATTTTCTGGGTTTGTACCTGAAGTAGTAGAGCTATCGCTCTAACATTGAGTACCTTGAGAAAAAGCATGCGCGATACGCATGCTCGGTAAATGTGCGCATGCTCCGAGATGTATCTGCAGGTTGCATGGGTTTGGCATTAAAGCTTCAGTTGGAAGTCGGCGCTCGTTCTGTGGTTTTTCTTTTCTCTGTGCTTGGTCTGTCGCGCTGTCATATGTACCAATGTAAATGTTACGTTCGGTATGGTTTCTTCCTCATGTATACGCCACGTATCAAGTAAATGTCCGTCGTATATAGTTCAGTGTTTACAGTATCTGTCTATAAACTCCTTCTGTCCCGCGCAACTTGCTGCACCGCGGGAACGTTTTTCGCCAGTCTATAGCAACCAACTATAGAGCCAGTCTATAGCAGCACTGTAATGTGACTCGGAGCTTACTGTCGCGAGGAAGAAGCAAGACCGACGTCACTGCTTACGTATACAACCCGTCGTGGCTAAGCTTCTGAGAGTTCCCGCGCCACCGTCTCAGAAGAGGCATGTAGTACAATCGGCCACAAAAGTTCACCCGACATGGGATTTGCGAAAGAAAGTCCTGCGAAACCTGGGCCTGTATCTATAGCCTCGAGTTCGGAATTTTAATCTGCTATTTTAGATGGTCTATTCGGCAGACACAGATGTTCTTTAAATTAGGACACGCCTTAACAGAGTATAAATTCGCAATTACCGTTGAGGGTGGCGACTTGGGCTTGGACGCAAAAACACAGGGCACAGTGAGACAATAGCGACGCATGCGCCAATCTGCCGCATAGGTGACCTCGATATCGTGCAAAGCTACAGAATCACCATTGACGCAGCTATCTAAAGAAAAAAGAAGAAAAAAAAACACGAAAATTTTGGAGGTTTACGTGCCAAAAGCACCAATTGATTACGAGGCACGCCAATATAGTGCGGGGGACTCCGGAATAATTCGGATCACCTGGGGTTCTTTAACCTGCACATAAATCTCAGTACACGACCACGTTTTCGCATTTCACCCCCAATCCTAAATGTGGGCGCCGCGGCCGGGGTCTATATACCGCGACCTCGAGCTTAGCAGCGCAACGCCATTAACCATTAAGCTATATCCGTGCATGGCGCGTACAGGTCCTGCCTTGTGTATTAAACATGCACGCTACCCAAATCTCCCATGCCCGTTTCTGACTGTACTTGGCACCAATGTGTCACTTCTGGAAGGCCGGACAGCACCAGGGCTTGGAAGAGAGAACAGCAAAATGGCTGCTTTTGCGTCCCCTCTTATGAGGTGTTTTACCTTTTTGCGCTGTGATTGTTCTACGTATCTACAAAAAAAAAAAAGAAAGAAAGAAAGAAAGAAAGAAAGAAAGAAAGAAAGAAAGAAAGAAACAGCTTGCCGTGGAATCAATGTTTCGCACAAACAGTCGTGGACGACTGTACGTATTGACTTTCAGTTGAGTGCCACACAGGAACGCCGCCGTCGTCGGTCAGTTTCTGCACCACGCAGAAGGACGAAGGGCGTTGTGAAGAACGGAACGGTTCACCCCGGGGTGTGTTTGTTGGCGTACTCAAGTGGTGTCATGTTACTTACGGCTTCGCGCGCGCGTGGTGGTGCATGCGAGGGGTAGAAGGGGGGAGGGGGTGTAGTACTGAAGGGGCGTGACCCGGCGGAACACATGTGGACACTAGCCTAAGGGTGTGCCTACCCGTCCGGCGTGGAAGAAACATTGCCCTGTTTGTTGGACTGACCGGCTGTCAGAATAGCGTGCTCCACACTCTGACGTATTACGGTGACGTTGTTTTCTCGTTTCTTCTTTTTTTTTTCTATGCAAGCAGAAGGATGGCTTTCCTGACTGTGACGACGGATACATTGCCCGAGCCAATCCTAAGCAAAACGCAGCGCAAAGTGTAGAAACGTGTGAAAGCACTGGTCTCCGCGTCCCTGTTATTTATTGCTTGTTCTGTCTGCTTTCAACTTAAATTTGCGTTGTCTTCGCGTTCTCCTTTTTTTTTTTTTCTTTTTTTTTATGCGCTGCGGTACGCGAGGAGTCGGTTTTTGCGAGGTTGCTCACCGCCGGAGCAGGAATGCTAGGCTAACACGTGGCCTAGGACAAAACACGGATCTTTCGAGCATAAAGTGGCGAAGTAATAATGCGCCTCGTTTCAATTCGAACAAATCTTGAAAACAGCGAAGAGGTGTGTTTCTTGCACAAGGACTTCGTACAGTTTGTTCAAGCCGTTCCATCCGTGTCTGCACGTCGCCTCTTCCCTACTTCCTTCTTTCCGTCGCGCTCCAAAATATTGAATGCTTGATTGCTTAATTAGGAAAGACTAACTGTTGGGATACTTGGTCTTGTATAACTGATGAGAGGAATTAGCACAAGAAATAATATAGAAAGAAAGAAAAGACGCACGCACAGGAAGAGGGGGCGAGCACAACAGCCTGTAAAAGAATCGAGTGCTGGGCGAGTTGGTATCATCATCATCATCAATCATCATCATCATCAGCCTATATTTATGTCCACTGCAGGACGAAGGCATCTCCCTGCGATCTCCAATTACCCCTGTCTTGCGCCAGCTGATTTCAACTTGCGCCTGCAAACTTCCTAACTTCATAACTTCAGTTGGCATACAACAGCGCAAAAAGGACTACGCATGGTGAAGGACAGCGCGCGCGTCGTGTCTTCCACCGTCCGTGGTCCTTAATGCGCTGCTTCTAGTCTTACACGAGCTTGTGTTTGTACGCCACCTCTTCCTGTATGTGTGTGCTCTCTCCCTCTTGCGCTAATTACCCTCCGTAATTGATTCGTTAGATTTCAATGTTTGAAGGCAATGCGGGACAATAGAGGGGCTAAAAGAAACGCGAGAGATGTGCACTGCTTTTGACCGCCTGGAACTGTTTAGCGCCCACCCAAATCCCGGCACGTGAACGTGTCGGAATTCCGCTCCGACCGGAATGCTATACCACTACTACCGGCAATCGAACCCGGCGACCTTGTGCCCAGCAGCGACGCGCCACATACACCGAGTGTCTGCAGCGGGATCGTTTACATACACTTGCAATGACAGTTTCAAGCAAGCAAAGAAAACGCCGAGGACATGTCGTACAATCACTATACGGTTCCGTCACGCAGATATATCTCAACCTCACGATCTCGACCTCACGATCTTAACCTCACGACCTCAACCTCACGCAGCCAGAAGATGTCAACAGATATCCGTTGCATTGCGAGCCCCGAGCGGCATATAGTGCCGGAGGCCCTTGGGACATTTTCGCACCCTCTTTTCGAAACGTAACAACGAAGAAGACGCACGAATTCCTGCGACCGGCGAAGACTTGACTCTCTCGCTTCTCCAAAGAGAGAGAGAGAGAGAGGGCATGTGAGTGAGAGCATCTCCTCTCGGCAGCGTCGCGGCATTCGCATCCAGGAGAGCGGTCATTTGTCTCGGCCCGACAGCTCTCTGTCTCGTCTGTCTCGCGCACTCCCGCTCCCCTGGCAAGGACTCCGTGCGAGACTTGCGCTAGCGTCTAAACCCCCGCCGATGAAGAGGAGGAGGACTAGACCAAGAGAGAGAGAGAGAGAGAGCGGTCGCAGGAGGGACTCTCGCAACCGCTGCCAACTTCTCTTGGTGGCTCGCTCGCACGTGGTCTGCACCGCGGTCTCGCAAGGATGTGCGAGAACGCTTCGAGCTTCTGTTTATCTCTTTCTCTCTCTCGTACGGCTCTTCTCCTCCCACCTTTCTCCCTCGTCTATACTTTTACGCTGGCTTTGTTTCGTTTCGTCGTCGAGCCCGAAGCCCGCCGGTGCCACGTGATAGAGCACGCGTACTCGCAAAGTGCCGCTGAACGCCCAGATCATTCGGCCGACGGCGTTTCCCGCCCGCCCACTCGCTTAAATGAAGAGGGAGCGAAACGTGACAAAAAGCGAGACGGACGCAAGAGGTATAGAGGTGCGAGGATCGAAGAGCCATTAGGCGGCTGCCCGCGGTGAAGTGCGTGCCAGTGCGTGTGACACGCGTATCTTATCGTTTCGAGCCGCCCTGACGTGTTTGTAAAATAAGATGCCGCCACCTCGGGTGTGTGGTAAGGAGATGTTCTTTTTAGGAAATGGGGGGGCTGAGTCACTTTTGTGCAGGTCCTTTCTTTTAGGGAAGCAGCGCGACTTCGAAGAGGCGATATCGTGCAACGCCTTACGATATTGGTTAGAGGTACAGTCGAAGCTGGATATATTGAACTCGAAGGGGACCGCGAAATAGTTCGACAACCTAATAATTCGATATATACAATAAAACAAAAATTATACAAAAAATTTCAAGAATATTTTTCAGCTGTTCGTTATACACGATAATTCGTTATATCCGGGTTCGACCGTAGTAAGAACGCCTCGGTGGCGGTTTATTGTCGAAATTTACATTTACTGATTTGATAAAGTTTAAAGGACTATAAGAAAAGTCTGCAGCCTTTGCGGACTCATCGTGTCCCCGAGCAATATCCACCATCTATCTTGCGTGCCTTGTCGTTTTTTAAAACCCCGCGCGCCAGCTACTTTCAGCTCACGAAGGGCATGCGTGTATCAGCGTGACATGGCGTTCTTGGCAGGAAAGTAGCGAGCGTATATAGCGTTTTAAGGAAAGGAAACGCACGCCAGACAGACGTCGATCATCGTTTTGGGACAACGTATATAAGCCCCAAAGGGTGTAAAGCTTTATTTTGAGTGTAACACACTGTCCGTTGGCTGCGTACGCGTATACACATATCGCTCACCCTGTGGTTCTGGTAGGCGGTGACGGCGGTGAACTTGGTCTCGGGGAAGATGAAAGTGCGGAAGTTCTCCGTTTTGGACGTGTCCTCCCCTTTGCGGTTGACGTACACCACGTGACATCGGGGCTGGTACCGGTGCATCGAGTTCAGAATGATCTGCACCAGTGGCCGAGCTTCGGTTGAAATAAAGGCATGCTAGCGGGGCAGTATAACTTTGCTGGCGCAGGAAATATTCTAGCGTGGTAAGCGACGCTACAGCGACTGACACAGTCATTTATGACAGATATGTCACTTCATTGCAAAAATGAACAAATACATAAGCACACGCACCAGTCGCTTCTCATTCATTCATTCATTCATTCATCATTCATTCATTCATTCATTCATTCCAGTCCAACTATTAGAACTAATTATGCCCGCGTAAACGTAATTTATTTGGAGACGTGGTTAAGTGGCTCGAAGACTACAGCACGAAAGAGGACGAGGACTAATGAAAATAAAGCACACGCGATTTTATTGAATAGAGCATTGAATACTTATCGAGTAAAAGTCACGTGACTGAAGAGATTGCCAAAAGTATGGCCTTGCCCGCAGACTCTGTAGATCTATGAAAACCTCATTGTCTCATAGTGCATCGGATGGTTTTCCCAATTGAGTGTCTAAAATTGAAAATTTTAATTACGGTGTTTTACGTGCCAGAACCACCATCTGATCACGCTGTAGTGGGTCCAATAATTTGGACCACCTGGGGTTCTTCAACGTGCACCTAAACCTAAGTGCACGGGTGTTTCTCTGCATTTTACCCCCATCGAAATGCGGCCGCCGTGGCCGGAATTTGACCCCGCGACCTCGTGCTTAGCAGTCCAACACCGATAGCCACTAAGAAACCACGGCGGGTAATTGAATGTCTGCGTTCGTCATTTCCTTCTCTTTCCTCGTCCGTTTTGTGCGCTGTAGTGTTCAAGTCATGTCCACTAGCGCGCTTGTTTACAATGGCTGAGGAATTATGCGTTCATAGCTCCTAGAGTACTCGCCTTCCCTTTGCTGTAGAAAATTAATAAGAGAAATGTCGCACTCGTATGATAACATACCATGGAATTTCGTAGGACACGTTCGCTCTACTTCTTTCTTAATTTCCTTCATTGTGTTTACGTTTTTCATGCATTGTGAATGAAAAAAAAAATGAACGCAATCTGATTCAATGGCATAAATGCAAAGACAGAAACGTAATTCCCTGAAGAGAAACTGGGGCACGCATTCGCAATAGAGCTTTCATACGCCAGCAATGTTCGCAAGAGCAGACGCCAGGACATATAATTATAGCGCTAGCGGCGGGCCAGTGACTTAATAACGAAAAGCTTTGTGAATTCGGTCCCATGATTACTTTATTTATTTATTTACGAACACAAGGCGAATATATCGCCGGCGTGAATTGCTTTAATTTACAAGCGTAAATATATATATATATATATATATATATATATATATATATTGTAACGGAATCAAGGAGACACAGACACAGCACCCGTTCACTGGGCCGGCTGTTCTATTCTCCGTTACAATATATATATATATATATATATATATATATATATATATATATATATATATATATATGACTGGGACGACATACCGCGTTGCTATCATCTTTGTCGGCAGCAATGAAAATTATAACAGCCTACGGTTGCTTCGTCGCCAGGAGACACAATTAGTTTCAAATTTTTTTCTTGTATAAGATGCAATTAAGTGGGCTTCCATACACATTCCCTGCAGCCGCTTTGTAGTACATGAGCGCGTCAATCAAGTTCTGACAACTTCTTTGCAAGTGCACACTGTTGGCGCATGACTTCATTATAGTGTGTGTTCACGTGCTTTGACACACTGCAGATATTATCACGACGCGCGCATGACTGAATGATATACATATGCACTTAGGTGAATGCAGAGAAAACTCCAAATTGAAAGAAAAAAACGTCATGTATTGCATGCACGGTTGGCAGGTCCCACATTCAAACAGAGGCCGCATAATTTTTGAGACTACATAAAAAGTATAGCCAGCAATGCAGTCGCGCTGCAACGGCGTGTTCAAAACTCCTTGTGCAACAGGCCTATCGTTAGCATCCTAGGAAAAGCCAAGTGAAGTCGATGACACGTATTTGCCGTATAGTGCAAGGCACGCCTGTTGGTGCACGATCATTACGTGTTTATCATACTAAGCTACGGTACCAGATACGTAGAGGTGACACACACTGTCAAAGATGCAGCCATGAAAGATAGCCATGTGTAGGACAGTGTAACGTTCTTGTAGCTAAGGGAATCTAAAAGACTGTGTTATCTAACCTGGAAATCTTATAATGACGTGCATAAACTTGCGGACAGGTCTTATTCAAATGGACACTAAAGCAAAATATTAAGTCGAGGCTAGATTGAAAGAATTAGCTTTCGTAATAACGAAATCGTCAATCGCAGCGAGAACAGAGCCTTTGTAAGCGAGAAAATTATGAAAATGGGAAATCGGAGCGTTACCACCTTTTGTGGACTACGGTACTTCTCATGTGGCGTCAGCATTGGCTGATTCATAGAGAGCGGCATAGAGGTGTGAGAGAGAAGGGGGGGGGGGGGGGGGGTCGTCACGTTGAGGTTACGTCAATTCGTCCATTTTTCCGCGGGACGTTCAAATTGAAGAGCAGCGGTGGCACCTTCGGTGGCAGTTTTCTACGCAACGAAGTGATATACCGGCAGACAAAAAACGATAATATAGACTTCTAGACGAAAAAAAAAAATATGTAGATGTATAGCCTGGACTTGATATTTCCCTTTAGTGCCGCCTTTAATAACAAACAACGTCGCGGGGGTTGAAAGCAGCGCCCACGCCGAGTTATATAAACTCACGTGTCCATTGTCGTCGAGCTGATTGTTTGTGAGCTTGAGCTTGTCGAAGGAGACCACCTGCTTGGTCCATTGGGCACCCTTGCACGGAGACTCCGGGTGCACGTGAATGCGCGGAGGCATGTTGGGGTCCGCCTTGCCGGCAACCATCCAGCTCGAGCTGCGCGTAATGCGATCATTTTTTTCCCCGTTTATTATTTTTTTGTGACTTAGTTTTACAAAAGGGACATTAGATTATTCGCTTAGGTATAATAAGTAGCTATAGTAACCCTATTTATGTAATCATAGGAGGTCTTTTTTTTTAAGCTCTGGGACCTCCTTCTGTAATATGCTTACCATGTAACTCTAACATGACTGTTGCAATGAACTTGACTTGACTTTCGAGATCACTGCTAAAGTGCCCTCGCGGGGTGATTATTATTAGCGTGCGTGCGTGCGTGTGTGTGTGTGTGTGTGTGTGTGTGTGTGTGTGTGTGTGTGTGTGTGTGTGTGTGTGTGTGTGTGTGTGTGTGTGTGTGTGTGTGTGTGTGTGTGTGTGTGTGTGTGTGTGTGTGTGTGTGTGTGTGTGTGTGTGTGTGTGTGTGTGTGTGTGTTGCGCGCGTGTGTGTTTAAGGTCTAAAGCGTTTACAAATTGCCTGTGGCAGATAGCACAATTCTAACCCTTGATCTAAATTACTCGATGAGGCGGCCATTCGTTCAATGAGATATGAAAATACTTCATTAAATAATTAACATAATTGCGATAATTACCTTTTTAATTGGTTACTTTACGGCACATATTTAAATCTACGAATTATAGCCGGTGAGTTCGCTTTTAAGAAAACGTTGTTTTATGCATCAAAGCACAAAAGTAACTGGAACACCAATGCATTTCGTCGGACGCTTTGAAAATTAATATCTCGAAACTGATAACTGTCCAGAGAATTCGTTCCAAGTTGATACGCCTTGCGAACTTACCCGCTTTGATTCGTAGATTTAATTATGCGCCGTAACATAATTAAGCAAGAAGTCAGATAGGGTAACTATGTTAATTATTTCATTAGGTACTTGAATTTCTCGTAGAAGTTAGATAAAGGATTAGAATTGTGCTATCTGACACAGGCGATTTTTAAAAATTTTGACCCCCCCCCCCCCAAAAAAAAAAACATTTTGTATAAATTGCGTGGACAGACGATAAAGCTGATTTTCGTCTGTCCATGTTTGTTATTATTTTGTCTTCGTTGTCACGTATACAACCCTGCAGCACTGGAAGACTATTTGGATAAAATTCCGATTGTCTTGCATTCAGCCATTCATTGTGTATGGTGGATGTCGATCGGCCAATACAGCGTGATCTAAATACTGCCTTGGGCTGACAATGAGCGGTGCTGGATCGTGGCAGTCACGATGACGACGACAGTAATGGCGCTGCCGCCAGCGAAGGTGCATGGTCTCCATAACACATGCCGTTAGGCATCCTTCCTTATAACGAAGGACGCTAAAGAGGAACGTTAAGTTAAGGCGCTTAGCAAATTACCCTCAAGGAACAAACAGACACTTTTACCATGAGGAGGTTTGGTAAGTCAGGAAAAGACGCAACAACTAAAGATGGGTAATAACGACGCGGTTCCAATCGAACTTATCTCGCTAACTGGGCGTGATGTCATGAATTTCGGCAGCGTTTGCTAAGCTTAGATGATCGTTTATCTTAACTGAAGAAGAACTACATCCCGTTCTAAGGGAACCAAGGGCGCGACCAGTAACGTATAACTAGTTTCGAAACCCAATAATCTCCCTGTCTTTCCGTCTATTCCTCCTTCCTTCCTCCTTCAACTCCACCTACACGGCCGAAATATATACTTGACAATAAATCGATGTGCGTGACATCACATCGGGGTCTCGGCGCTCAGGTTTCGGCGCAAACATTAAGAACGGGAAGTGCGGCTTTCGTTTTTTTTTTCTCCCACAAACAAGCTAGCTAAATGAATAGAGTTCTAAAAAAATGAACGCGTCTAATTTGACCTAATGTTGCGCTTTAGAGTGTCCCTTTTCACTTGTATATATAGATTATACTGGAACACCGTCCCCACCGATCATCGGCTCAGAAGGCAGTGATGGCACTTCTGTGCTTTCTGAGAGCGTCTCGTTCGTACGAGCTCCTTTGACTCTGCAGTACGGTCCGTGCACGTCTCCATACCCCCCACCGTCTCTCTCTCTCTATCCCTTCTTTCTCTTCCCCTTCTCCCTTCCCCCAGCGTAGGGTAGCCAACCGGACTCTTGACTGGTTAACATCCCTGCCTTCCTTATATCCCTCCTCTCTCTTTCTTCTTTGTATTTAAACTTAATCGTTCCAATTTAGTCACCTGGTGAGCAGCGACTAGGCCACCTATATATTGCTATGAGAGGGGCCCATTGTGGTATACGAACTATACCGAGGCCACGAATGGAACGTGACCAGATGTGTGCACACCCATGTGTGCCAAAGCCACACCCACGGGCTAGGAGACATGCCGTATATGACGGGGAGGGGGCTTCGCGGATTTTTTTTTTTTTTTTTTGACAACACATGAGTTATTTTCTTCATCATCGTCAGCAGCAGCAGCATATATTGATGTCCACTGCAGGACGAAGGCCTCTCCCTGCGATCTCCAGTTACCCCTGTCTTGCGCTAGCTGATTCCAACTTGCGCCTGCAAATTTCCTAACTTCATCACCCCACCTAGTTTTCTGCCGTCCTCGACTGCGCTTCCCTTCTCTTGGTATCCATCCTGTAACTCTAATGGTCCACCGGTTATCCATTCTACGCATTACATGGCCTGCCCAGCTCCATTTTTTCCATCTTAATGTCAACTAGAATATCGGCTATCCCCGTTTGCTCTCTGATCCATTCACGCCGCTCTCTTCCTGTCTCTTAACGTTAGGCCTAACATGTTTCGTTCCATCGCTCTTTGTGCGGTCCTTAACTTGTTCTCGAGCTTCTTTGTTAACCTCCGAGTTTCTGCCCCATATGTTAGCTAGCACCGGTAGAATGCAATGATTGTACATTTTTCGTTTCAACGACAGTGGTAAGCTCCCAATCAGGATTTGGCAATGCCTGCTGTATGCACTCCAACCCAATTTTATTCTTCTGTAAAGTTCCTGCTCATGATCAGGTGAGGTATTTTCATCATCATCATCATCATCCTATATTTATGTCCACTGCAGGAGGAAGGCCTCCCCCTGCGATCTCCAATTACCCCTGTCTTGTGCTCAGTGGTGGTGGCGTGGAGCAGAGGTAGAACACCCGAGGTAGAACACCCGACTTCAAATCTGAGGTATTTTAGTGTGACCTAAATCTAGAGTTTTTGCATTCCACCCCCATCGGCGTATGCGGCTGCAGCGGACCGGTAACCGAACCCGGGGCCTCAAGCACATCAGCAGAATGCGATAGCCACTGAGCCACGTACTGCAGTGAATAACGTGCCAAAAGGCTTCGTACAAATCGGCACATGAACGGAGCTGTGGACTGTTAACTCGTACTGGCTGCGAGCAGGCTGCAGCTGCAGCACGGGGACTGACTGACCTGTGGAAGGCGTATCGGTACCGCTTGTTGTCCACGGGTACGAAGTCCATCATCAGCATGTAGTCCGCGTGCGGGTCCAGCCCGTACAGCTTCACTTGCAGCGTGGGGAACATGCGCCTGCGCATCGAGAGCGAAGATCGTTTTTTTTTTTTTTTTTTTTTTTTAATGCGAAAGCATTATGTGTATGCCCCATTCCATGAAAATCCGGCTTTCGTCGGCAGCGGCGTGAACGAAATATGGTACCAAAAATGGCCGACGGCGCAAAGAGTAAAAACACGCCAGAAATGATCGGACTGAAGTCACATTTATCATGGAGGTTTGGGTAAACAAAGTAGATTAATGACCTTGAAAAGAAAATTTGGTACACTTCGGTCTGGGTGGGAATCGAGCCCGGGCTTACGCGGGGTGCGAGACGAGCACGCTTCCCTGAAGCCACGGCTGCTCCACGGTTCTTTCTTACTAAATGTGTGCCTAGTGCGTGCGTCATTGCACACGCCACGTCGCAGCCATCTGGCTGACTTAAGGTTTCCCCAAGGTAACTATAATATTTGCTTTCGCAGTCCCACACGTAAGCAGTCTTATACCCCTGACACATGGGCAAAAGTAAAGTCCTTTGCAGGAAACCCCTTTTGTTACTCCGATGGACCCTTCGCAGAAAGGCGTTGCGCCGATGACACACAGCAGCGCATTGACTTCTTTAGGTGGTTCCTCAAATGAACGCTGCAAAAAACGAAAAAAAAAACAAAAAAAAAAAAAACCGCTGCTTGTTAAAGCAGCAAGAGATAAAACATTTACTGGAAGCTGCGCATGTAGATTAGATTTAGTGATGGTAGAACCTAAAAACATTTTTTTCCCATTTTTGATGGCTTATAACGCGCATATTCGGAATTCAACATGGCGGCGCTAGCGACGTGGTGCAGGCGTTTGAGAGGATATGCTAGAGTAAATCTTCAGTGTTCGACAAATCGCATTACCGCGCTAAAAATTAAAACACTTTCCAATGTAAAAAAATAATTACGGGGCACCGTAGTTATGTAACAGGTTTTCTTCTATTGATGAGCTGTGCAAGCTGTATGCACGCTGGAAAAGTAGATGCCCGATCTTCTTTCCAGCCACGGAACTTTGCCGGGAGGGAGATACTCCTTTGTCGTGTGTCACTGCGCTTGAGCGCCTTTCCGGTAGATGTCCCCTTACCTAAAGGACTTTAGAGTGCCCATGTGTCAGGAGTATTATACCCCTGTTAGAGTAGAGTATTCGATTCGTATCCGAAATTTTGAATATTCGACCACCCCTTGTTGTAACGTTCCTTCGCCGCAGTACGAAAAATCAATCGTCACGCCATCGCCGTCGTCTTCGTATTGCTATAGTATTGCTGCTGTCGTGAAGTCATACGCTCGCGTAACGCACGCAATTGCTTGACGTGCGCAAAAAAAAAAAAAAAAAAAAAAAAAAACGGTGGTTCATCCGCTGTTAACTCTTTTCTGAACCCCAAACGCAGCTGGCTATAGCTAGCTACCTGCAATATGTTTCGCATAACATTGATTCCCACATGTGTAGAATTTGCATATTAAAAAAATACCGTCGATAGTCGATCACCATTTGGTAAAGGTTCGTGAAAGCGATATACATAATATGACTGGCGGCATCGCATGTCGGCAATTTCTGCATGTTTAAGCGCAGAGTATCGTTATAGAGTATGCACTGTCGGTCGTCATTGGAAAAGATTAGGTTAGGTAAACGTGTGCCGCCTCCGTCAGAACTTCGTGGTTTACTCTCTAGGTGACTGAATTTACTCGTACCCTTTGTATAGCGGGTCCCCTGTCGTATACCTGTGGTGCTCGAAGCTTTAGAGAGCGAGGAGAGCTCTCCGTTCCCATATCTCTATAGCTTCGCAGCGTCGGCGTTTATAAATATGCTTTCCATGGCATCGCCTTCGGCGACATCGTGGACGATGGATGCCTCCAACCTATATAGTTAACCGAAACACAGAACACAAAATCCCATATGGCGCAGCCTAGTGAAACAATGATCCGCGCCACTCAACATGCTGAGCTTATTGTAAGTTCAACAATTGGGGGCGAACGTTATTTCCCATATTCCCAAATGCGCATGACGTCTCATACAAACAATGAACTCACGCACACACGCCCACGCGCTCTCTCGGAATTCCTAATAATTCAGCCTGATTTATTTATTTATTTCCGATACCTCAAAGTCCCCCGAAGGGGTTTTACATGAGGGGTGGGCGCGTACGTTTCATTTAACGTAAGTTAGTTCTTCGATGATGCGTTTAAAGTGAAGAGGGTTCTCATGAAGAACATTTGAAAAGGGAAGGTCATTCCAGTCTTTTAACGTACGAACAAAAAATGAAGTTAGATGAGAGGTGGTTCGGGCCTTAGGAGGATACACGGCCTTGTGGTTGGAGCGGCTGGGACGCGGTAAAGCTGGCGAAATGTAGGAGGTCCGGGGGGTGCATGGAAGAACTTGTGGAATAGCGAGAGACGGGCAGCTTTTCGGCGAAGTAATGGCTAATTAGGTTAGCCCGTGACTTAAATCGTAATACAGTCACCTCCAGTATATATTAGGAAGGCGCAGAGCATTCTTATACGCTGCGTCGATCCGTAGCGCGACTGCGGACATACGCGAAGCGTTTATACAATAGTATATACGTGGGATGCAATCGAAGTCGGACGCCAGCAGCCGGGTGTAGCATGTGTACCACTATATACCACGCGTGACAACATCGCGATGCGATTAGTGCCAAGAGGCAATCCGCTTTCGACCCCCCCCCCCCCCCCCCCCCCCCCCTTCCTTACATCGAAGAGGAGATCAACTCTCGACTACGACGTTCTCTGCGCGCGCGCGCGCGATCGAGCACCACAAAGTCGGGCGCGAAGGCGCCCGCTTGCGCGGCCCGGGAGGATTATACGGACCTCGTGCCACCGCAGGGAGCGAAGAGACGGGCGCGTAAGTCCCCGGGCGGGACGTCCCGTGCGTATGGCCGCGCAATCCGGGTGAATGATTGCCGGGAGGCAAGGAGGGTGACGCGCGCTTGCGCGCGATGGTTACCACATGGACGGTGCTGCATGCGGCTCGCCGCCGCCGTCCCACGCACTGGTGCTGTTGCTGCTGCGCCCGCAAGATGCGCGGATACGCGAGCGGCGCAGTGTATAGTATACACTCGAGGGCGCCCTTCCCGGGCAAGGACATTTATCGGGCGCGCCACGCACATACCGCGAAGAAGAAGAAGAACCGGGTGCGCCCCCACGAAGCAGCGGCGTGGGCTGCCGGCCTCCCGCATATAGCAACGCTGTACTGTACGAACGGGTTTCTCTGTAGTGCAAGGTGCGCGATGCGTGCATCAGAAATGAAGCCAACAGATTGAAAGAGAGAGAGAGAGAGTTATTTAATAAATCCCGGAGACTAAGAGAGCACAGAATTCGGCAGACACTTAAGACTGCTCACGTGTGGGAATGCGAAAGCATTATGCCGCTTGTAGAGCTCGGAACGTCATCAAGGCGCTCATTTTATACATTCGTGACGTGGCGCCACGTCCTCTAGCTGCACCGTCAAGTGCGCCGCCCAACGACGCACGCAATATAGTCAACCAGATGACTGCGACGTGACGTGTGCAGTCAGGCACGCACTAGGCACACCTTTTATTAAGCCGGAACCGGGGAGCAGCCGTGGCTTTAGGGAATTAAGCGTGCTCGTCCCGCATCTCGGAGGCGCCCGGGTTGAATTCCCACCATGAACGAAATGTGCCAAATTTTCTTTTCGAAGCGACTAATTTACTTCGTTTACAGGAACCTCCCTGAGAAATGTGACGTCAATCCGAGCATTTTCTGACGTGGTTTTTACTCTTTGCAGCGTCGGCGATTTTTCGTCACGGCGCAGTTTCGCCAAGGTCACCACCAAGGGCACCGCCAACACCGACACCTAAGGCTATCGCCTTAATAACCTAGTCCGCAACGGAGGCGACATTAACCTGCCACTTTGTTGCGGAAAGTGTGGGTGCTCGCCACTTTTCGATAGTTGCACACGTTATTTGCCGTAACGGAGACAAGCGCATGCGAGAGATTATGGGAACAGCGGAAATTGATTCTGAAGGAACGAATTGCCTCAGCGTCTCCGTCCCCTGTCCTTGTCGAACAAAGAACTGTGCTTCCTAGCGCGCGCGTCTCTGTCGCGTTGATGGCAGCATTAATGTGTCTTTATCTTGCGTTTCTTTGGTATATCTTCTAGCAACCCTTCAATAAACGCCAGTTAGAATTAGCGCCGCGTTTGATTTTACGTGTTTTCCTTCGGTAACGCGCCTCGGTAACGTCCCTTCGGTAACGCACTTTAGCGAGCTAATATCCCGGAGAGGTTTGTATGATAGGACAGGTGTGATGAAATTACGTGCGCAGGGCACGTCACCGATATAAACGCAAAACACGCCGCGCATCACTCAAGAAACAGGAGTATCTCACGGAGACCTGCGTCTGAGAGCAAGTTTAAACGGGCCTTCGTTGAGCGAGATGCACAGGTAGCCAAGTACTTGTTGCAGATCGAGGGATATCGTGAATATCTCTCGTGCGTGTCTCTCGTGAATGTCCAGTGCGGACATCGACTCTTTTTTTTTTTTACTATGTAAATAGACTGTAGGCGCATATTAAGTGGACTATGTCTTCCCCTACGTTGCGTTCAGGGCTCCAATTAATTTTAAATGCTAAGAATTTAGTGTAACGAAGGAAAGCGTACGGAAGTTGAACTCTTTTGCATATCTATGAACTCTCTAAATAATTATACATAATGTTTAAACTTGACACAATGTGATTGATTTTAATGAAGGAAAAGGAAAATTAAAATTGACGAAGAGACAACCTAGCCGGTGGTGGGAGCCGAACACTACGACCTCCGCTTGATTCGTGCGGTGCTCACACGTTGGCATATATAAGGGCAGCGAAATCGTCAAGCGGAGGTCGTCGGTTCGGATCCCAATGAAAGAGAGTCGAGCCAGCTGGGGGCCACCCACAATTATACACGAATTCATCATCATCATCATCAGCAGCAGCCTATATTTTATGTCCACTGCAGGACGAAGGCCTCTCCCTGCGATCTCCAATTACCCCTGTCTTGCGCTAGCGTATTCCAACTTGCGCCTGCAAATTTCCTAACTTCATCATCCCATCTGGTTTTCTGCCGACCTCGACTGCGCTTCCCTTCTCTTGGTATCCATTCTGTAACCCTAATGGTCCACCGGTTATCCATCCTACGCATTACATGGCCTGCCCAGCTCCATTTATTCCGCGTAATGTCAACTGGAATATCGGGTATCCCCGTTTGTTCTCTGATCCACACCGCTGTCTTCCCATCTCTTAATGTTAGGCTTAACATTTTTCGTTCCATCGCTCTTTGTGCGGTCCTTATCTTGTTCTCGACTTTCTCTGTTAACTTCCAAGTTTCTGCCCCATATGTGGCACCGGTAGAATGCAGTGATTGTACACTTTTCTTTTCATACACAAATTATATACCACTAATTATGGCCGCTTGTTTTTCTGACGTCAAGGGTCATTGCGTGTTTAAAACAGCTGACCTGTCTTCGTGTAAGTGGTTGCAGGATGAAACTTGAATACCTAGGGCAAATTTTATGGCTCATCCTGATATCAACTGCTCAAACTGGCTCGGCTCTCTTTGAGACGTGAATTGCGGGTGTAACGTTAAATTAATAGAACAAACTCAGTTTCCCAGCACCGCTGAAACCATGGGCCCCGTGGCGGTCGCGAGAACTAACGGCGATACGATCTAGTCGCATTTCTCAAATATAATTGGATTAAAAGTGTAAATCAGAAAATTGTAGAGAAACATGAAAAACTCCTGATACAGCTTTCTGTTGCTCAATACATGCTACATAAACGTGTTTTTCCGAGCGTGAAAGAAGCCCGCGAATACACGGCAAAGTGCCTCCAGCGGCCCGTCGCGCGGCAATTTTGCGTGTATTCGCGGGCTTCTTTAACGCTCGGAAAGACACTTTTATGTAGCACGTATTGAGCAACAGATAGCTGTATCAATATTGCTCTACAATCTTCTCATTAACACTTTTATCTAACTATAATGTTCGAAAAGTTGATTAATTAATTGAGACTAATTATATATGGGACAAAAAATGTTAGGCCTAACGTTAAGAGACGGGAAGACAGCGGTGTGAATCAGAGAACAAACGGAGATAGCCGACATTCTAGTTGACATTAAGCGAAAAAAGTGGAGCTGGGCAGGCCATGTAATGCGTAGAATTGATAACCGGTGGACCATTATAGGGTTACAGAATGAATACCAAGAGAAGGGAAGCACAACCGAGGACGGCAGAAAACTAGGGAGAGTGATGAAGTTGGGAAATTCGCAGGCGCAAGTTGGAATCAGCTAGCGCAAGACAGGGGTAATTGGAGATCGCCTTCGTCCTGCAGTGGACATAAATATAGGCTGATGATGATGTATTTGGGCGGAATGCAAAAAAATAATCTGAGTATCTCCAAGTGACGGCGAACAATATTACCTTGGTTCTGTGCAGCTACGTGGCATTTGCATATTTTTAAATATTGGTGCATGATAGTTGGGACACCCTGTATAGGATGTAAGCGAACTCTCCATCCGCAGATGGCCGAATAAACAAGAATTTTTAAGGATTTTTCATGCTATCCGGTAGTTTTCTATTTTCTTCGGTCATTAGCTCTCCTGCTTTTATCCCGCTCCCGCATAATCGATTATGAACTGCCTTATCTGGCGGTCACATCCAGTCACAATCGATATCGGCGCTAGTAGCTTCGCAGTATGCATAGCCGTTGAAATCGAAGCGTATATACACGTCGCCCTTAGGATTCGTACTGCGCTTGCGAAGCTGTAACTCATAGTGAAAACCATGAACTCGAATTACGAAGGCAGTATATCTTTCCAGTGGAGCAATAAATCGGTGCAGACGAGCGAACGCGGGTGCAATACCAAGCTGCCGCGCCGCTGCAGTAGCAGCCGACGCGGCCAACCGGCAGCCGGACTCGACCGTAGCGCCCTTAGTTCGCGTGTTCACCGCGGGGTCCACACGCTTGCGCTGACCAATATGCGGAGCTGCAAAACTGAGTTGGTTCTAGATTTTAAAAAATTACACCATCTTCCCGTAGGGGAATCCTGAGTAGTATGCGAATCAGCCGTGGGTCGACTCAAGGTAGTTTTATCAGCTGTATAAACTTGGACATGCAGCAGCACCAGCAACGCGCAGAACTGTTGTCGACGCCGTCGGCGTTTTGCCCGCGTTCGCACCGAACGCGCGCGGCGTTTGTGACTGTTGCCGGTGATTCTGGGGCGCCTACCGTCGCGTCTCTAACCTAAGCTGCTTCGCATTATCGCGCGCGGAGCCGCAGGTGTTGCCATTCGTTGCGCAATCCGGAGAGGAGAGGAGCGTCGGAGAGGAGAGGAGGAATGCCGAGAGCAGAGGAGATGAGACAAGGAGAGGGGAGGAAGGGGAAGAGGATGCGCATGCGCAGTAGGGGTGTGGACGTCGCACGGCGGATGGAGGGAGAGAGTGACGGAGGGAGTGCCTTTGGCGCATTGGATGCGCTACGCCTTCCTAGCGAATTACCTCGGTTACATGAGATGCGATACGCTTGAAAGCTGATACGATACGCTTCTGTTGTGTTCATGTAAACGCCGCTATAGCCCCGACCATAAGCTGCTTCGCATCTAAAAAAGAAATCGCTTGTGTGGACGGAGTTTTTTGTGATTCTTAGGTTGTCGCCGACTATAGAAACAGAAAAAAGTATGTATCGCATTTGCCATCACTAAATCTTCCCGTCGCATATAGATTGGACATGCACAATTTTAAGAAAGAACGGGATTTCTTTAGACTAGCAGACAGAAACAAGTGTCATTTTGTTCACTTAGATTAAAGGATCAATGCTGCCATAGATATTAAACAGTCATTTTTTCATACGAGCCGAATTTTTTGAGCGACACAATAAACATGCTACCCGCAAGAAAATTTCGAGTTGGAAAACATGGCAGGGTCGTCATCGGAGAAGTAGTGCGGTGGTTGCGCTTAACTGCGCTGCTCCCTTAGCAATGGAGGGCATTTCATTAGTACACCGAGACTTTTAGACAGCCGAATCCATTCGGTTCTACGGCCATAAGAGCACTTGCTACTATGTCACCTCCCGCGCGGGATTATTCACTCTTTGTAACGCATTTTGAAAACATGGCGCGTGCGACTATGCAAATGGATCATGGTACTCAGGGATCTTGTATAATGCTTACTGGGCTGCCTCAGGTTCCACCTGAGGTGGCTTGACCGTCTTTGTGCACGACCTCAGCTGATGAGGTAAAGGCGGCATTATCTGCCATGAAACGTGGCTCGGCCCCAGGACCGGATGGGCTGCCCGTTGAATTTTATCTGACCTTCTGGGAAGATATCGGCGCCACTTTCGTGTCTGTTATCCGCCACTGCTTTGAGAACTTTGAATTCCCGGCTAGGTTTTCGCGACGGTCGCATTGTGCTGATACCTAAGCACGATCCATCATCAGTTCGTCCAGAGGAATGGAGGCCAATCGCGCTTCTCAACGTTGACTACAAAACCTTCACAGCTGTTGTCACTCGACGCTTGGGAAGCCTGATGCCTTCCTTAATAGGACACCATCAGGCTTGCTCGGTCCCTGGCAGAGAGATACATAGTCTCTCGTTCGTTACGCGTGACATAATCACGCACACGCTGACCAGGTCAGCACGTGGTCTCTTGGTTTCACTAGATCAAGAAAAGGCATTCGATCGCCTCGAACATAGTTACATATTTAGTGTACTGTGTTCGTATGGCTTTTCGTCAGATTTCGTTGAGCTTTTAGGAACGCCTATTCAAATATCCGAAGTATACTGTTTCTTGATGGTCGTGAAAGTGCACCATTTCCCGTTACTCGCGGTGTTCGTCAAGGGTGCCCGCTATCCCCAGTACTCTTTGTGCTCAGCCTTGAGCCGTTTCTGCGATCGGTATACTGAGAGACCCTTACGTGTGCGGTCTCCCACTGCCTGGTAGCGGTGTTGTGAAGGTGACAGCCTTCGCCGATGGCATCACATTGTATCTCAGGAACGAAGATAGCTTATCCCGCAGCCTTCGAATTTTCACTGAGTACGGAAATATTTCAGGTGCGGCGCTAAATTTTTCAAAATGTCATTATTTGTTCGTTGGTTCCCCACAGACACGCCTAACTCCCTTTTTCCGCCTTCATTAAAGAGCGATTCTATTCGTATTTTAGGCCTTGATTACACCTATGATGGCATATCCGACTCTGTGTGGCTTTCAATTCTTGAAGATGTAAGGCGAAACATTCAGGATGTTCAAGGGTATGATTTACTCCTATTAGAAAGAAGGTACTTGGCACAGTCTGTATTGTGCGGCCGTGTGTGGTATATTTGTCACGTTGTACAGCCGCCACTACGGGTTACTAGATCATTGCAGTCCCTTCTTGGTTCCTTCTCGGGTCGGGCAGTACAGAACTGGTCTGTCGCGCGGCACTTGGGCAACCACGATCTCGCGGTGGGTTCGCGTTCCCATCCGTGTCTGTCCGCTGCCGGTTGCTTGCTCTGCGATTTCTGCTTCGCCTATTACACGGTGATCAGTGTCCCGCACGTGAACTCGCCTGTTATTTCCTTGGCACAAAAATTCGTTTACATGTTACCGGGCGTATACTAGTTAAATCGCGGGCCACAAGTGTTAAACGCACCTGCATTTTACTCTACGGCCGTGGCATTTTATCGCCACGTACAACAGACTATGTCCTGATGTAGACGTCCTCGAAAACCGTGTTGTAGATACAATGTCAGCCTTACTGCTTCCTCTGGTTCCCCTAGCGCGTCGCGCACGTTCCAATAATAAAGAGTTTTAGATTAGGGGGACGCAAGCGTAGGGGCCGCTACCGTCACGTGGCCGCTTCGCGCGACTTGTATTTACCTGCGTTGCCGTGGGATTGTTTGTTACCCCTGCCTTATCTTATTTCTGCTGACCACCATTTTTGAAATACACATCACATAGCATCCTACAAGTTTATGTAAAGCGTCTCTGTCACTTTTCATTGTAAATTACCATTGTGTACACTGTATATATTCATCATTGTATATGTGACGTTCGTGTAACTGATTTGTTGACGAGTTCCGTGTATACAGTGCTCCGTACTTTGTATGTATTATCGTCCTAGTGAAATTGTGCCGTCATTGTGACTCATTGTTCGTATCGTCTTTTGTTGAAATAAACTTTTTCTAAACGCGAAACATCTAGTAACCGTCACATACCAATATAATAATTTTAAGCAAAAGATGGTCTAAATTATGTGAAATCATTCGCACATCACACATACTCTGACATACTTTGACGTTGCCAGTAGGGTGTTGGATTCAATCGAATAATCGAATCGAATACCGAATACTTTATCGTGTCTAAACAAAGAGAAAATATAAAGGATGCGTGGCGTCCACTGAGCTACAACAAATGCTTGTTGACATTGTATTTGATACACGCGATCGATGTCGCTCCCAACTGGACTTTGGGACAACTGAGTAGCTTTTAAGTGAAAAACTACTGAAAAAAAAAATTGTATCTGGCGCAGCATGAAAATGACCGCAGTGAAACACGGCGAGGTTGTCTATATAATAAACTGCTTTGCTTCAATCGAGAAATTCTTAGGTTGCATAAGTGTGAGCCATCCTTACGAAACGGCTGGAAGTTATTGAGCAGAAGCTAACTAACATGCCAGAACATGCCAACGAGATGTTCCAATAACGTAGTAACGCCCTCGTTGTTGTCTAAGCTGCAGAAGCCCGGCCGCGGTTATAGCTTCTCATTGGCAGTTCTCTGCGAAGGTCGCGATATTACCGTATTTACTCGCGCACGGCCAGTCCTTTTCTTTATGGATGTGTTTGCACCAGGAGCGGGTACAGTCAATACGCCTGGTGGAACTGGTGTACCTTCGGTATTAGAGTATTAATCAATTCAAAAACATATTTTCCCAATGTCGCGTTATTAGCATTATACTTGGCTTTCATTCATTGTCACACCAATTACGCCATTGCTTGCCGGGGAAATACATATTACTGTCAGCAGTTACAAAACCAACCGATACGCATTATCGCTAACAGCGGTTTTAGGCGAATGCTACTTGTTACTCCATGAAAACAACATCCTTCCTGTGAGGAGCTTGTTCAGCCATCACCTCACAATTCTGTTTTATAAATTACTTACTAAACAGTTTTCACGCGAATTCATTTGTTCTAGGTATCTTATTAATAAGAATAATATGAGGTTTGCACCTAACTCCAATTTTCTACTGCCTATGGTTCATTCTAACTATAGGAAAATGACATCGTCATTGATGGCTATAAAACTATGGAATGGTTTACCTAACTCCATGAAATCTTCATAATCCTTTCATGCATTTAAACATGCCCTTGAGCATTTTTGCATGTATAACTAAGTTTAAATCTCTCATTATACTACCTTTGGCCATTTGTATGTATTGACAATATTTTTATGCGCTATAGAATTGTATACTGACAATTGTATTTCATTTGTTTATTTTTCTCTTACGATGTATTTGACGTGATTGTATTTGTTCTTTGTTATTTCCAGCTTGGTGAACTTCTCACACGTCTCTACATTTTTATAATTAACCGAGGGCCCCATTGCAGTCTTTGACTTTGGGATCCTCGTCTGTGTGTTATCTGTAACCCATTCACTGTATGGTAAAGAATAATAAACTGAACTGAAAAGAGCATTGAAATTAAACTCCGCAGCGACCACCTCTACCTTACAGCAGAATCATTCGGAATACAGTTGAACCCGGATATATCGAACCCAAATATAACGAATTATTAGGTATATGAAACAGCTGAAAAATCCCCTTTAAAATATTCTGTATAAAGTTTTTATTTTATGTATCGGAATTACCTATATAAAGAACTTTTTTGTGGTCCCCTTCAAATCGATATATCCGAGTTCGACTGTATTCACCACTTGCGCCTTGCTTTCTCCGTCTGTATCCTCCTACGAGTGTCGTTATTTCTTATACTCGTGCAGAAACGAATGTTCGACAACTTCGAACAGCGAATTCCTGAGTAGAATACCAATCGGATGGCAAACACTCCAAATTTACGATGACGAGGCGTCAAATTACATTTGCTTTCCCGTACCTCTGACAGTATTCAATTTATTTTCGTGCAGCCTTCTCGACTGATGTTACCTCAATCGCCTTAGTTGGAGAAACGCAAAGCAAGCGCCTCCTTCTCGTGGCGTTCTTCAAAACGTTGCTTCTGAGCGCTGTTTGCCTCGCGTGGAGCTCTCGCGTATGTGTGCGCATCACCTCTAATTATTCCTTGTATTTTCCCTTTCCCCTAGTGTAGGGTAGCAAACCAATTGCAGCCTGCCTAACCTTTATCTACCTTTTGTTTTCTCCTTCTTTCTTTTTTCGCCTCTGAGCACAATTCTAAAGCGCCACTAATTTAGGCCCGGCCTCCAACGGCTAACATCGCATGAACACGGTATATATACGTTTCCTGGAGAAGTGATCCGGGACTTCCCCTCCCAACAGCGGTATAGAGCTCCACACACAGTAGCAGCACCGCGGTACGGACCATTTACGTCTTCGTGCCCGATATATGGATTCCACGGCCGCGTACGAAGAAGGAGCACTCTCAGTCTCGTTGCTCTCGAACAACGTGCTACGGACGGGCGCGCGCACACGCGTAGAGTTGCCCCCCCTCCCTCCCTTGAAAGCTGCTAATGAGACAAGACCGCCCATGTTGGTTTTGGACCTCGGCGTTGCTGCGGGGGAGGAGGCGGCAGGCGTGCTTGTCGGGTGCTGCTCCCGCTTTGATAGATCGCACCGGCGAGGCAGCGCATCCATGCGCGCAGCTTAGTTTTGTTACTTTTGTGCAGCGGATACGGCGCAGAATGGCGGACGGTTAAGAACGGCAGCTAAAAGAAAGCGTGCCGACGGTTGTGAGCGTCAGCTGTGCCGTGTGTAGAGCAGGGATTTTCTGACGCAACGAAGGAAACCGGGCACTATTTTAATGGCGGCGGTTCCGCCTGGTTTCCCCGTTTGCTCGTCCGTCAAAGCGGAAGAGCTCGGGGAAGCGACACGTGCGCGCCAAGAGGCCCGCGCATGCGCAGCGCAGCATTAGGGACCGCGGTTGAAACCATGTAACTCGGTGCCGCCACGAAAAAAAAAAAAAAAAAAAAAGCTTCAGCTAAACCACTGCCTATACTGTACAGGCGCGCGTGCAGATGCAACAGAGACCCGTCGGCATCTTTCAAACCGCGAAATGGGCATCACTGGACGGAACGGGTATACCGTTAATTTCTCTAAGCTTATACCTCGACTCCGACGTTCTGTTCTAAATCGCGATGCGGTTAGTATTGGGCTTGTCAGAAGGATAAATATATAAGGGGAACCAAGAAGTTTTGCAGCAGAAAACGCGTATGACGGGCCCCATTTTCGAAAAATTGGCGCGAGAAATTAGGTGTCGTGACAGAGCTAAAAAAACCGCGAACAATTTCGTTTCGGGATCGGAATTGGTCGGTGAACCGAATGGCGCATGACGAGCCCGTATCGTTAGCATCGCATATGCGTGTAACCCTTTTAAGCACTTCAGAAGATAGCGAGGGTATGCCGTTATTACGTTATCAAACACCAGTACCCATACTCGCAAAAATGTCCTTACGCTAAAGCTGCTCGTAAGATCAGTTGGCAGCCACTCATGACTATGGACGTAATATTAACGAAGATACGTTATTACGAAGAAACGTGGTACTAACTATAGCCCGCATCTTGATAAAACTTGTTGTTGGTCTAGTTGGTACATGCTCTAGTTGGTACACGCAACACACCAAGGAAAAGAGCATTTCCACCAAAGAAAAGACCATATAGCACGTATACGTGCTGGTTCTTACCACGGTTCTTTTTCTTTTTCTTTTTTCTCCCCTTCGATTCCTTGTTTTTGATCAATGCGTTAAGCTCGGGAGAAGCAGAACGGCTGTGGGGAGCCTGGAATCTTTCACGGCCGACCACACACTTGCACAGGCACGCCCACGGAGAGTTTCTAAGCGGTGTATAAACACGATGTCACGAGAAACATTTTTTTTCACCTCCCTTTCTTTTATATATATATTTTTCCCCTGAGCCGAGCTAAGCAACAGGCGCTTGGATCTCGCGCTTTCTAGGGAATTATCGCGCAGAGATGGGGTTGCGCGAAAGCATCGGAAACCGCTCGGCCCTCCTCCGTCGACATCGTTCACCTCCCGAGCGTGGGAAAGTCGAGCAGTCTATATACATCAGCTCTGGCTTCTCTCTGCCTCGATAAAAGAAAATGGCGAGGCCACCCGACCAGCCGTCCCTTAATGCATGCTTTATGCCCACCGCGGTGACATACAAAATTTTTTTGGTTTTGTTTTACTGTTCCAACCGTAGTGTGCGCAACAATTTCGCCAACATGCTGCGGTTTCCAGTTTGTTGCTGTCGACCCCAACCAGTAAGCATACCTGTCACCTAGGAACGAGACCCATACGAACCATACCTGTACTAGACGAGACCCATACGCTAAGCCGCATTCCGTATCGCCTTCCTTGTACCGTACTTGGCAAGAAATGATACGTGTAAATACTTTGCTTTGTTTTCTTCTTTCTGTTTATTCCCCCACGGTATAGCTGTCATGGGACCACTGCCCCCAGTCATGCTGATGCCCGCAGCTAGCGCCGGTGTCTGTCGCAGAAATTTCACAGTGCTCTGGGAAAGGTTTATTAAAGAAAAAACACGAGGCATTCAACTCTGTGAAGGTGGATGACCAGCGAAGCTGTTTAGCACGTAGGCGCGTTGCTCATCGGGAGTCCGGAATATACGCGGCCTTCCCATTACGACGCCAGTTGAGAAGTGAAATTGAAAATGGAGACCGCGGCAACCTGTCTTTATGGTTTTTTATGTACATTCGCGTGGACGACGGGACCGCCGCGCCGAGGAGCTGGAGGAAACTATAGACACGCGTGGCGTCTCGACGGCACCGCCACCACGCGAGAGCGGAAGGAAAGCAAACTAGATATGGAAGCGCTGGGAACGCCGACAAAGAGAGGGCGGTGCGAACGTAGACATGGTCGACGCGGGTCGCACAGCGGCAAATATTTGACAAACCTTTATTACCTACCTGAGAGTCTGCTGATATTGAAAACGGTGCTATATACTCAAAATGCATGTCTGAGGGACACCGACGAGCCAGCTGTGGAAGAAGACGACGACGAACGCGCGAGCAGTGACACGAGCGTGTTCGCGTGGGGCCTGAATATTCGTTCGCGCAGAAGAAAAATGCACGGAACCATATCCGTAAATAACCTCGCTGTAAAATAAATAAAAAGTTAGTTTCACTCATAACGCGGAGCATAGTTGGAGAAATATTAAACGCAGGAGGTCTTGCAGCCCTGCATCACACAGGGCTGCATGCGTTATTCTTTCGTTTATGTCCTTTCTTAATAATAATAATAATAATAATAATAATAATAATAATAATAATAATAATAATAATAATAATAATATCGCGTTAAGTTGCAGAAGCTTGGTGATACTGAGGTCAGCATTTATATGCTAACGTCTGCTGTCGTGTACGTCCTGTGTGCGCATCGGTCTGATTCTGCGTATTTCTAGCGCCAGTTAAATACGCCTAGATTCTGTATCTATGCTCAATGAAGCAAAATAAACGTCGTATAGCGTGAAATACATTGTGTGCTTCGACCTCAAACAAGATGTGTTTTTTTTTTTCTCCTGCCAGGCAGATGGCTCTCTAAGCAACGCAATCAGGTCTCTCTTTTTTCGTTCGCTTGCTCTCGACTTTGTTCCCGTCGAATGTACACAACCGATTTACATCCGGCTCATTTCGAAAGAGCTCCCTTCGTGCGGTGTATGTATACGTTGTTTTCGGCCGAAGGAAACACGTGCCTAAACTCAGGAGCCAAGCCTTCCTTCGAGCGCCTATAATATAGCCTGCCGCAGGCCCTCAATGACGCCGCACCGAGAGCAGATAGAATTTTTTTTTCTTCGAAGAAAACGGACAAAGAACATCATAACAATTACGTGTATATAAGCTTCGGTTTGTTATTCGAAGATCGTCGAACCACGGAACACAGCGGTGATCGCGTTTGCCATAGCCACAGCTAGAAAATAATGAGTTATACGATAAACAACTTTCTCGGGCGTCCGCATACTTTTTTTTTTTTTTCTGCTCCTATACCGAAGTCTCGCGAGACCTTTCAGGCTGCTGGGCGCTGCTTCGCGTTAAGACGCCTCATGCGAGACGGGGATGGAACATCCAACGCCAGCGATTAGGTTACCGCGGTGGCCGCCTTTTTATACGTTCGTCTCCGCTTCGTGCATCGTCAGTGAACTGCAGCATTCAGCAGCGGCGGCAGCATTGAGTCGCACGCCTCCACGGCTCGACCGAAGCGCGACGTTTCGAAGACTGGCCTTGGCTCTCGTCTTACGTGGTATATACGCTGTATAGCGCATGTTATGTGGGCGCAGCATAGCTTACAGGGCGCTCCCGGTGATTCCATATATCCATAGCAAGCGCGTCTTCCTTCTTCCTATACGTGTACGTTTTTCTAAGGGCTCTGGACTACATCTTATGCTTGCAGAGTTGCTTTTTTGTTGTTGTTTGTTTGCGTGATTTATTACGGTGTTGGCTGCTTTGCTTCGCGACCTCGGAGTTTGAGCTATGTGACATTTACGCGTGCCGGATATGTTTATGAGGCTGGGCCGTAAACTGAAGGCACCACGCACGAAAGGACAGAAGAAAGGAAGAGAAAGCGAGAGAGTGAAATGAAGAGTACAAAAAAAAAAAGAGAGAGAAAAGGACAAGGCGCTTTCGTCGGAGACTGCGCTCGAACCGAGGAAATTGCAGGGGCACCAGGCAAGCACATTAGTTGTGAAGGAGGAGGGGATAGAAAAGTACACAGAAAGCGAGTTACGATCCGCCAGCAGCGGCACCGACTAGAAACCGGTCCAGCGAAAACAAATTGCGGAAGGAGGGGAAAAAAGGAAGAACACAATGTTGCGGTGTTGTGTGTTCTTACAACAACGCGTTGCCACATGCTATCAGATAACGGTTCTGCCATGTGTACACGCGGCAATCGAGACGCGACGATCGGCCTCGGCGATGCGGTCGCGAGAGCCACCGCAACAACAAACAATGCGCCGAGATTCGCCGATGAAAACGCGGCGTACGGAGTGGAACAGGGAATAAACGTCGCAAGCGCATGGGCGAAGAGTCGCTGTTTGTTGTTGCGACGGCATCGGTGGGGGTATATACGGATGCTACATGTACTGAAAAACGTGTGCCCGCGTGTTTCCAGCGCAAGCGTGGTGTGTATGTTGTGCCTTTGTCTGTCTGTATGTACAGTGCTCAGCGATTGAAACGCGATCTCGGAAAGCATGGCGGCCGCCGCTTGTTGCGCCACTGGTGATCGCTGGGTGATCGCTGAGGGGGCCGAATGCATTTACGACGCATCAAAAGCTTCACGCTTTCATGTGACGCAAAAATGCATCGTCTCAGTGTCATCAGCTCCCACCGGTGGCGCAAAAAAGTGCCGGCCGCCATATTGTCCGAGATCGCGTTTCAATCACTGAGCACTGTACTACATGCGTTCTTATGTGTGCGAAGATGAGTGAATGTGTGCGTGTTTTGTTCACGCGGGGCCCAAAAGTGCTGGATCATTACCGCCGAGAACCTGTCTCTTTGTATCTTCTCACGGCTTTTATCGCCAGAAATTTCGTGTCCCCATATATGAGTACACGCAAAGGACACGTGCGTTGCAAACAGACGATTCTGCAGTGACAGCTGCATGTACTTACATGCGTATATAGCTGTGCATCAATAGTGTACTTGCGTCGCCTTTGGCCTCGTATCTGATATATGCCATCTCATAGAACGTCGGTAAGAGCTCTGGCGATTAGAATAATTGCTCTCGTTTGAATACATCTCATTGACGCTCTCTCAGAGAAAAGACCGAGGCTTTCCTATACGTGACGTGGCCGTCTCAGGTATATTCAGCTGCCCACCTGAGGCACAGTTATTGAGAATTGACACCGCGGAAAAACAATGCGTCGTCGTGGTAATTAAGTGCCTAATTTGTGGGTTTAACGGTCTATAATGAGAGACGCCGCATAATATAGGGGGCTATGGGTCAATTTTGACCGCTCGATGTTCCTTAACGTTTACCTAAATCTAAGTATACGTAAGCGTTTTTCTATTTCTCCCCGGCCAAAGCGCGGCCGAACGAAACCGCTACCTCGCCCTCACCAGCAAAATGCCATAGCCAGTGATCCACGGCGGCAGGGTCGTTTATTTTTGATGATTGGAAGAGCCGAGCCTTCGTTGACCTGTATGCTCCCACTTGATCATCATTTAATAAACAACAGCCACAACAACGAGGTGGGTACACGTATTTACTAGTGGGTGCTGCGATCACGAAGGCGAGCACCCAACAAAATACGTCTGCAAACGTTGACAACCAGCTGTGTGAGGTGGACAGGATGTGAGGGATGGGTAAGTGGCTGCGAGTTGACATCTCGCCGAATTGTGCCTGCGTTGCCAACTTGTTTCAGAACTTGTTTACCGTCAACCGTTTACTTCATGTGTGAGACAGGAAGTGAGTGGTGTGGATCAGAGAGCAAACTGGTACAGCCGATATTCTAATGGACATTAAGAGAAAGAAATGAAGCTGGGCTGGCCACGTAATGCGAAGGGTACATAACCGATGGACCATTATATACCAGATAACCGATGGACCATTAGAGTTACAGAATGGGTGCCAAGAGAAAGGAAGCGCAGTCGAGGAAGGCAGAAAACTAGGTGGGTCGATGAAATTAGGAAATTTGCAGGCGCAAGTTGGAATCAGCTAGTGCAAGCAAGGAGAGGCCTTCCTCCAGCAGTGGACATAAAAATAGGCTGAAGATGATGGCGTTTACTTCATGAGAACGTGTTTCAGTGTCAAATCAGCCGAATTTACAAAGCTCGTCGTTCGCGAAAACCGCGTCATTGGCCAGCCGCCTACGCCTGACCAGTGACGTTGCACTTGAAACCCAATGAAATGTGCATCGAATAACGATGTTGCTGAATATGGAATACAAATGGGATCGTTTTCTGATAACATTTAAATGGTTCCTGAACACGACTTTCTGACGCTTCTACAGTTAGGGTGACTGGCTTTAAATTTCTGGTGAACCAGTTCGCTGTTCGGTAGCAACGTAGCGCTTGTTTGTTTCAACTTTGAAATTCACTTGTGAGGTACCTTCACGATAGCGCGAAGCATTCAAAAACTTTAACGGCAAAAGTAACAGTACGAAACTGAATGAAATGGTATTGCTTTGCCCATTCGAATACTTTAAGTTTCGTTCACCCCGACTAATCATATCATGGTTGACCAACGGCTATCACGATAGGCCGTGATAGCGGTCGACACCTGTTCTTACACGAACCTTCGTTGCGTACGAACGGCCGAGCGAATACGGGCCAAGATTATTCACGTGCTTCGCTGCACAAGCAGCCACGGGATGGTTAAGCGGAAGAAAATACGATAGTTATTTTACTGAGATGACGTCTTGTTAAGTACAAAGAATGAGGCAACCGGGAGTTGTTCTCGGAACTCTTTCGAGGCCTTTGTTTGCAAACGGTGAAAGTCTCCATATGGCGCTGTCCAACGTTACTAGAACCAACTCGGCGCTGTCCGCTATATCTTCAAGCTGGGCTCTGGCTAATGTCGGCCTAGTATCGGCCGAAGCTCAAGAATCTTACCTCCGGTCACATAAGGAGGTCAGCAAAAGGATATTGGGCCACTGCACCACAGGCAATCGACTTTCGAGACGGCTAATGGCCCGGGGTTGAATCGAACTGAATTCTGTGGTTTTACGTGCCGAAACCACGATTTGATTATGAGGCACGCCGTAGTGGGGGACTCCGGATTAATTTTGACCACCAGGGGATCTTTAACGTACACCCAATGCACGGGACACTGGCGTTCTTGCATTCCGCCCCCATCGAAATGCAGCCGCTGTGGTCGGGATTTTATCCCGCGACCTCGTGCGTACCGTGGCGTAACACAATAGCCACTAAGTCACCAAGGCGGGTAATATGGCTCGGAGTCCAGCTTAGACTCTCCTCCTTGAACACGTGTGAAATGCAAGAATTAACTTGTTAGGTAACCGTTGAACTAAACCGAGTGAAAGCTGTGCAATGATAAATTTATTCGTACTTTGATATGAAAATTTTAATAAATCTCATGTATAATCCCAAAAGCAATAGGAACACACACATTAAGAACATTAAAAGCGTCACTCAAGCCTTACGTAATTTATATCAATCAATATGCCAGTCATGTATTGGAAATAGAAAAATGCGGCAGGGGCACTTAAGACTGCTTACATGTAGAAATTCGAAATCATTATACCATTTGTAGACCTCGGACCGTCATGAACGCGCTCACTTTACACACTCATGACGTGGCGCCACCTCCTCCCCGTTGTCTGCGCCGTCAGGTGCCCAATGACGCATGCACTAGATCACACCTTTAGTCAGCCAGATGGCTGCGACGTCACGTGTGCTATCACGCACGCACTATAGGCACACCTTTAGTCAGCCAGAACCGTACGCGGAGCCGCCGTGGCATCGGAGAAGCTTGCTCATCTCGCTACTCGCCGACCCGCGTTCGATTTCCCCCCGGACCGAAACGCACCAAATTTTCTTTTCAAAGGCGTTAATTTACTTTGTTTAGAGAACCCCCCCCCCCCCCCCCCCCCCCGAGAAATGTGACTTCAATGCTACCATTTCTTGACGTGCTTTTACTATTTGCGCTGTCGGCCATTTTTGGCACCATCTTTCGGTCATGCCGACGGACTTTCGCGTAATGGGGCACGTAATGCTTTCGCAATAATAAGCACTATTCTCCACAAATGTTCTAGTAGGACGCAATACTCTTGGTCTCCTTACAAAAATCACGCACAGCTGACGTCTGTACCATGTATACCAATGTCGGGAAAATTGACGGCCAGGAGTACAGGGCTCGAATTCGGACACTGTGCACGCCTACACCATCGTGTGTGCGTGTGTTTGTGCGTGCGTGCGTGTGTGTGTGTGCGTGTGTTGTGCGTGCGTGCGTGCGTGTGTGTGTGGTGTGTGTGCGTGTGTGCGTGCGTGTGTGTGTGCGTGCGTGTGTGTGGTGCGTGTGTGTGTGTGTGTGTGTGCGTGCGCGTGTTTGTGCGTGCGTGCGTGTGTGTGTGTGTGTGTGTGTGTGCGTGCGTGTGTGCGTGTGTGTGTGTGTTGTGTGTGTGTGTGTGTGTGTGGTGTGTGTGTGTGTGGTGTGTGGTGTGTGTGTGTGTGTGTGTGTGTGTGTGTGTGTGTGTGTGTGTTCCCTGAGCCATCGGAGCAAGCATGCGTATATAAACCTGCACTGTTCGATGCGAGAC
Source organism: Dermacentor silvarum (assembly GCF_013339745.2). Classification (NCBI taxonomy): domain Eukaryota; kingdom Metazoa; phylum Arthropoda; class Arachnida; order Ixodida; family Ixodidae; genus Dermacentor; species Dermacentor silvarum. Next base: position 150,276,000 of record NC_051156.1, read on the forward strand.
TGAGGAGAGCGTTATTTACATCCATAAACATTCACGTCTCTTCTTTTACATTTTTGGTTTCTGCTATAGGTCGAGTTGGCCGGGCACCGCGAGTTCGCAGTGGCCAGACGAGGGAGAACCGTAAACACGCGTGCCAGTTCTGCAAGCGGGGCCGCACGCGCCGCCTGCGTGTATAAAACGTGCACCAAGCGCTTACTCGCTGCTTCATGCGCCTCGCCAACGTTTAAGTCCCAAGCCAGGGGCCCTCCGCCGAGACGAAACAGCAAAGGGAAGGAGCCATCAGCACCGATGACGTGGACCATCCAACGCCTGTGCACACATTACGGAGGAGCGTATAGTGTGTAACAAAGAAAGAAAAAAAGAAAGAAAAGAGAAGAGAACAGGAAGTATTAACGCGTTATGCTGTAAATGAGTCGACGAGGAGGGTGGGTGCCCGCGAGCGGGTCCACCATAAGGTGTCAAAAAAGGATTCACAACAACCGACGGTCTCGTCTTGCGTCGATGAAAAAAATGAGGTGCTTATGCTTACTAAATTTGCAAGTCATCAACCTAGCGGAGTTTGGATGCACTAGTGAAACCGTTGCGCATAGCTCGAAAGTCAAAGCGAAGGGCCAGGTTTATTTGAAAGGAAAAGAAATGAAAGGAAAATCAGAACATTTAGACACCGTCTGTTTTTTCTTCTTCTTCATATAGTAATAACAAGAAAATGACGTAAGATTAGAAGGCATGGCGCAAGCTCTGAAAATCAAGCACGACGATAGCTAAGAGGAGCAAACGTGGTCTCGTTGTTGTCCGAGGTATGCATAGGATACCATAGTAACATAGCATACAGGGTGTCACAGCCTCTGTCATCATGCCCGAAACGTTAATATGAGGCGCACCATTTTATGTAAATAAGGCCAAGTGCATGTTGGCTCATAGTTCAATTGAGAAACAGCCAGTAAATTCATAGTTCCTGACATCCAATTAGTTACTTAAATGTTCTTCTAAGTTTCGATATGTCAGTTAGGGAGTTGTGCAGAATAGTGGCTAAACTATCCTTGAACTTTGAACGTTTAATATACTGTTGTATCCTGGGAACCACAATAAAGAATTAGCTGGTGCAGAGAACGCAATGGGTAAGAAGGACCTCGTGACGTGGCGACTTCATTGATGTTGATTCCAATTCAACAGGGCACGTACCCACGATAGGGATTGGCCCCGGACTCAGTAAGTGACGAGCACAAAGATGAAGACCTTTAATATTTTTCACGGACTCTTCTTCTTTGAATAGCAGCGACAACACTTTTCTCGAGTTTATCGAGAGTCCATTAAGTGGCCTGAGACGAAGACGACGGCGCGACATTGCGGGACACCATGTCTAGTCGTGTGATTTCTTATTTGTGGGGTCAATCCCCTTTGTGGGTATGTGCCACGTTGAAAATTAATTAGCATCAACATCAACCATTTTGATTCAGGGTGCAATGATTTCCCATCTGCGTTCATGTTTCACGGGACGTTAGTTACCTGCTGTACAAGTCACGCCTAGCACCGAGACAGTGGACAAGACTCGACGTATCCCAATATCCACGAACGCGTTCTCGCCCCCGCGTTTTGTCCTTCCTCCATCAGCCTACATACAGGCTTCTTGGAGAGCCGTGATGCAACCTTATTCACCGCCACTTTATACGACTTTCAGGACGCCTAACTCAGCTTCCGGTAAGCGAGGCCTTCCTTCTTGATCGACGGCTCTAGTCCCCGGCGCTGTGGCAGTGGGAGACTTTATAAGGAGACTTTATAACTCCCTCCGGCCCACGACGCTCCAGAGGAGCGCAGCCGCTAAAGGAGCTTGACGGGCATCACAGGCTACTCGTAGCTGCGTTGAAATATTATACGCTTCAAGGCCACCATTATCGCTAAGTGCCTTCAGAGCCAGTCGCTGATCAGTGTCTCTCTCGGTCCGAGGTTCCTGCGCCTGAGTCAAACCTCCTGGATCCCGGAACTTCCGACGTTCCTACGCTACGACGCAATAAAGAAGGCCATCCCGAAGCCTGGATTTTTACTAAAAAGTCCTTATTTCAGGCTTTGTTGACGTTGTAACACATCCTGATGTTCTGACACAGCAAATTCGGTAGCTATATAGCACTCCAATACGCTAGCGTGATCACCGACATCGTGGCCGAGTGTCTAAAGACACTCGCCCCTGCCGGCACATCCGTGGATTCTGACCCAGGATCGCGGGTGGAAATTGTGGGATCAAGACCCAGGTTGGCCTGTGGCTCAGGTCAGGGTCGGAACCCGGCCCGGCTGTGTCTGGCTCCTCACCTCAGGGCCGGCAGTTGGGTGCGGTGGGGGCTTTCAATAGCTGCGGTGGGTAAGCTCGATTGATGAGCTGTTAGGGGTTGACCCCCGTAGCTGAAGGCGATTGGAAGGTGAGGGTTCCCCACAATTTTTGCTATTTTTTTTTCTTCCCCAGCTATTTTGCTGGCCGTATGGCCTGGGCGTGCCAGCCAGATCGCGGATTAAACCATTTTGGAAGGCGCTGGCATGCGAGGCCCCCGTGAGTGGGTACGTGCCACTGCGTTGAAAGTTATCATCATCGTCATCATGCGAATACACCTCGTGCGTATTAGCCATGTTCCTATGCCCCAACAACAACAACTGGTTGGAGCAGCGCCGACACAAGGGCTGACCTCTTGCTTTTTCTGACCTCTAACTGCCCTCTAGCGGTTGTTGACGCCGGACACTTCAAATATCGCAACTAAATGCCAGCTAGCCTCCGCCCCGCTGCCATGGAACCGGACCCTGGCGAAGGCTTGAATTCGGATCCTCTCACTTAGATGTGTGGTTTACGCACGTCGAGGGCTAGCTCTGCCACTAGCGTGCCACATTGCAGACAGCCAGGTGGGACTACGTTGGAGGTTTGGTCAACCCGACCGTCCGAGCCCCGGTCGGCGACATCTCCTGCAGCCTTCTCCATCTATGGGCTCGTAGGATACCCTAAAGGGAGAACTCGCGCTAGCGCATCATCTACTACAAGTATAACGTCACATTCAGCCACTACTGTTATCGGAGGAACTTGGTGAACGAAAGCCGACGGAGCAGCTGTATTGTACGACACAGTTGCTCGGGGTCAATGCCTAACTTGCCTCGAAAATCTATCGAGAGCTCTCTCTGTAACGCCTGTCACAACAGGTATGCGAATGACTTTAGGCGCCTCACCGGGCTCCCCCTCCGTGACCTCCGCTATTCACAAGGCTTCCGATCATTTGCGATTTGATCAGCGTCTGGGTGAAACTGTTGTTTTGAATGCACGGCTCATCAGCCAACCAAATTGTGTAAGTTTGTGACAGAATGAATTGTTTTAATATGGTGTGACGTGGATAGCCGCTCGCATCACGTCTCACTGTTGATCGCTCGCGCGCCAGCGAAATGATAACCTCTCCACGCCTCTCTTGATCCGTTAGTACCGCACCACATGTGCTTCTCGTACACGTCAGTGCCGCATGCCTTGAGAGTTTTCGGGAAATGGTCATGATTAGAGATACGGGCATGTCTCTACTGTATTCTATAAAGGAATAACGCTTCAGCCTAGCTCTGTTGTTGCAATTTAACACAAGCGCGTTCTTAGTGCTTTGTGAAATAGACTATTGAAAAGCATTTTTGTTGAAATTGTTTTCACTATATGATGCCTGCCACAATGCTAAACTGTGGGCATGCGTATTTTTGCACCAGCTTGCTTTTAATTTGAAAGAAGGAGCTCTTATGTAGAATGCTGCGACCAGTTGGATCTCCGTGGAACAGCCAATCCAGGTAAAATTAGCCAGCTTATGTGAAACGACGATGCAGAAAAAAAAATAACTTGAACGCTGCTCTAAATAGTATAGTATTCATTTCAATATTTCAGGGAATCGCTGTTTCACATAATCCGGAATTTTCTCCGGGGAACGCGTGTTTCTTACGCATTTTTTTTTCAGAAAAAGACTAAAAATGTGGGTCGTTCCCATTAAAGTTCGCCTGGGAATGTGTCATTACTGTGTAGGGGCCGCTCTTCACTGACGTCAACTGCAGTACGTGTCACTGCTTATGGGCCACTGGGTGTGTGCCGCGCTTATATGAATCTACTCGACGCCAACTTGGGTCACTGGGTATCACAAAAGCTTCTACGTGATCACGATGACATCTAATCAAAATGCCTGCCATGTATTCGAAATAGTAAGCAATATTCTCTACAAATATCCCACGTTGTTTCGGTAGGAAGCAATATTCTTAGTCCCCTTACAAAAAGTCGCGTACTACTGACGTCTGTACCATGTATACCAATGTCGGGACAATGGACGGACGGGGGTGCAGGGCTCAAATTCGGACACTGTCCATGCCTACACCTCGCGTTTGCTGAGCCATTGGAGCAAGCCTGCACTGTTCGATACGAGACTGTGGAGAGCGTTATTTACATCCATTCGTCTCTTCTTTTACATTTTTTTGTTTGTTTTTACATTAGGTCGAGTTGGCCGGGCACCGCGAATTCGCAGTGGGCCAGACGAGGGAGAACCGTAAACATGCGTGCCAGTTCTGCAAGTGAGCCTGCGTGCGTAAGACGCTCACCAAGCGCTCACTGCTTCTGCGTCCCGCCAACATCCACGTCCCAAGCCAGAGGCCCTACGCCGAGACGCAACAACCGAAGGGAAGGAGCGATCAGCACCGATGGAGTGGGCCAACGCTTGTGCGCACATTTCAGTAGAGCGTGTAGTAAAGACATGTGCAAAGAGAAGAAAAGTAAGGAAAAAGAAAACAGGAAGTATTGTCGCGTTATGCTGTAAATGAGTCGACGAGGACAGCCGGTGCCCGCCAGTGTGTGCACAAGAAGGTGTCAAAAGGGTTTCACAACAACTGACGGACTCGTCTTGCGTCGGTGAAAACGTTGAGGTGCTTATGCTCACTAAACTTGCAAGTCAACAACCTAGTGCATGGAGCTCGGATGCACACGTGAACACGTTGCGTATTAAGCTCGAGAGTAGGAGTGAAGGCCCAAGTTTCTTTAAGTGAAATGAAAGAAACAGCAGAACATTTAGACACCGTTCTTTTTTTCTTTTCTTCATATAGTAATAACAAGAAAATAACCTAAGATTAGAAGACATGGCGCAAGCTCAGAAAATCAAGAACGAACATAGCTAAGAGAAGCAAACGCGGTTTCGTTGTTGTCCAAGGTATGCAGGTAAGGCCAAGAGCATGTTGCTCATAGTTCAATTGAGAAACAGCCAGAAACTTCATAGTTCCTGGCATCCAATTAGTTACTTAAATGTTGTTCTAAGTTTCGATATGTCAGTTAGGGAGTTGTGCAGAATAGTGGCTAAACTATCCTTGAACTTTGAACCTCGAAGATACTGTTGTATCCCGGGAACCACAATACAGAATTAGCTGCTGCGTAGAAAGCCATCGGTAAGAAGGACATCATTAAGCGGCGACTTCATTGATGTTGATTCCATTTCAACAGGGCACGTACTCACGATAGGGATTGGCCCCGGACTCAGTAAGTGACGAGCACAAAGATGAGGACCTTTAATATTTTTCACGGACTCTTCTTCTTTTAATAGCAGCGACAACACTTTTCTCGAGCTCATCGAGAGTCCATTAAGTGGCCTGAGACGAAGACGACGGCGCGACATTGCGGGACACGATGTCTAGTCGTGTGATTACTTATTTGTGGGGTCAATCCCCTTTGTGGGTATGTGCCACGTTGAAAATTAATTAGCATCAACATCAACAATTTTGATTCAGGGTGCAATGATGGCCCATCTGCGTTCATGTTTCACGGGACATTAGTAACCTGCCGTACAAGGCACGCCTAGCACCGAGACGGTGGACAAGACTCGACGTATCCCAATATCCACGAACGCGTTGTCGCCCCCGCGTTTTGTCCTTCCTCCATCAGCCTACGTACAGGCTTCTTGGAAAGCTGTGATGCAACCTTATTCACCGCGACTTTATACGACATTCAGGACGCCTAACTCAGCTTCCGGTAAGCGAGGCCGTCCACGCCGCTGCGGCAGTGGGAGACTTTATAAGGTAAACTCCCTCCGGCCCACGACGCTCCAGGGGAGCGCAGCCGCTAAAGGAGCTTGACGGCATCACAGGCTACTCTAAGCTGCGTTGACATATTATACGCTTCAAGGCCACCATTATCGCTAAGTGCCTCCAGAGCCAGTCGCTGCTCAGTGTCTCTCTCTCTCGGTCCGAGGTTCCTACGCCTGAGTCAAACCTCCTGGAACCCGCGGCTTCCGACTTTCTTACGTAATGGCGCAATAAAGAAGGCCATGCCGAAGCCTGGATTTTTACGAAAAAGTCCTTATTTCAGGCTTTGTCGACGTCATAGCGCATCCCGATGTTCTGACACAGCAAGATCGGTAGCTATATAGCACCCCAATACCCTAGCGTAATCACCGACATCGTGGCCGAGTGTCTAAAGACACTCGCCCGTGCCGGCACATCCGTGGATTCTGACCCAGGATCGCGGGTGGAAATTGTGGGATCACGACCCAGGTTGGCCTGTGGCTCAGGTCAGGGTCGGAACCCGGCCCGGCTGTGTCTGGCTCCTCACCTCAGGGCCGGCAGTTGGGTGCGGTGGGGGCTTTCAATAGCTGCGGTGGGTAAGCTCGATTGATGAGCTGTGAGGGGTTGACCCCCGTAGCTGAAGGCGATTGGAAGGTGAGGGTTCCCCACAATTTTTGCTATTTTTTTTCTTCCCCAGCTATTTTGCTGGCCGTATGGCCTAGGCGTGCCAGCCAGATCGCGGATGAAACCATTTTGGAAGGCGCTGGCATGCGAGGCCCCCGTGTATGGGTACGTACCACTGTCTTGAAGGTTATCATCATCATCACCAAGCGAAACACCTCGTGGGTATGACCCATACTCTGGTGCCACAACTGGTTGGAGCAGCACCAACACAAGCCTAACCTCTAGCTTATTCCGACCTCTAACTGATCCTCTATAGATGTTGGTGCCGCCGGACGATTGAAATATCGCAGCGTAAAGCCATCAAGCTTCCGCCCCGCCGCCATGGAACCGGCCCCTTGCGAAGGCTCCTCGAGGCTCCTCATCAGCTCCTCGAGCCTACCGAATTCGGGTCCTCTGACTGGGCAGCATAGTTTGCGCACGTAGAGGGCTAGCTTTGCCACCAGCGTGCCACATTGCAGACGGCCGGGTGTGTCTACGTTGGGGGTGTGGTCAACCCGTCCGTCCCAGCTCCAGTTCGCGACATCCTATGACCTCCTCCATCTTTGAACTCGCAGGATAGCCTAAAGAGAGAACTCATGCTAGCGCATCATCTACTACAAGTATAACGTCACATTCAGCTACTACTGTTATCGGAGGAACTTGGTGAACTAAAGCCGACGGAGCAGTTGTATTGTACGACACAGTTACTCGTGGTCAAGTGCCTAACTGGACTCGAAAGTCTATCGAGAGCTCTCTCTGCAATGCCAGTCACAACAGCTGGTATGCGAATGATTGTAGGCGCCTCGCCGGGCTCCCTCCCCCTGACTTCCGCTATTCCCAACGCTTCAGATCACCTGCGATTTCATCAGCGTTGTGAAGCTGTTGTTTTGAACGCACGGCTCATCAGCCAAGCAAATTCTGACAGTTTTCGACAGACTTTATTGTTCTAATACGCGGTGACGTGGATAGCCGCTCGTAGCACGTCGCATTGTTCATAGCTCGCGCGCCAATGAAGTGATAGCAGCTCCCTGCCTCTTTTGATGTGTTGGTACCGCACCAAATAAGGTTCTCGTACACGTCAGTGCTGTGCGCCTTGGGAGTTTTCGGGAAACGGCCATGATTACAGGATACGGGCGGCTCTCTGCTGTATTTAAGTGATAATGCTACAGCCTAGCTCTGTACTTTGAATTCGTTTAACACAAGCGTGTTATTCTTAGTGCTTTGTGAAATAGACTATTGAAAAGCATTTTTGTTGAACACGTTAAAGAACCCCAGGTGGTCAAAATTAATCCTCAGCCCTCCACTACGGCGTGCCTCATAATCAGAACAGGTTTTGGCACGTAAAACCCCAGAAAGAAGAAGACATTTTTGCTGAAATTGTTTTCGCTATATGAGTCCTGCCACAACACTAGACTGCAAGTATGCGTATTTTGCACCGGCTTGCTTTTCATTTGAAAGAAGTGCCTCTTGTGTGGAATGCTGTGACCAGCTGGGTCTCCGTGGAACAATATAATCAAGGTAAAATTAGCCAGCTTATGTGAAACGACGATCAAGACAATAAATATCTTGAATGCTGCTTTAAGTACGTTATTTATTTCAGTGAATCGCTGTTTCACACATATTCCGGAATTTATTTCTGACACGCGTGTTACGCTTGATTAAGTAAACTTTATTTATTTATTTATTTATTTATTTATTTATTTATTTATTTATTTATTTATTTATTTATTTATTTATTTATTTATTTATTTATTTATTTATTTATTTATTTATTTATTTATTTATTTATTATTGTTTGCAGGAAGGTTCAAAAATGAGGGCCGTTCTCATTAAACTTCCCGTGGGTATGGGCTGCTCTTCATTGATGTCAAGTTGGATATGTGCCACATGGATATGAACCATGTGCTTAACTAGTTATCTTCCATGTAATCTTAGTGCCACTGAGTATGCATAATTCTAAAGTCGCGTAAGTTTTCCATCAAAATAAAGTTCGATAAATACTGTCGATTCGTTTGTTCAGGAGGAGCAGACATTCACATCAGGTCTGACTTGTGTGGTTGTCAGTATAGTAGTGCTAAGCGCATTGCAACACGAAGGAACACCAAGCAGCCAAATTTCTCGCTCTGCATATACTGTTCACGGTAACTCCACGGAGCACCACGCCTCGCGTGGTATACGTTGCTCTGCCTGGCCAGGAGGCGGGCAGTATCCTTGGTTGGCCGATGTGCATGCAACTGCGCATTTACACAGTGTGCGGAGTCATGATGATCCGCTGACTCTGCGATGTACTACATACACACGAAGAGCGCCGCGGTCTCAAAACCCGCACGCGGCCGGGGGCACGGCGAAGCCGAAACGTGGCTCGAACCAGCCGTGCCTCACCGCAGGGAAACGACGTTACGACCGGCAGCACGACGGTGCGGAGGGGGGAGGAATGGGGGGTGGGGATGCTTCCTCCCCCCCCCCCCCCCCTTTTAATTTATGGCTCTGTTCTGGCTTTTCTCAGGCAGGAAACCTCCCTCCGCGCGCCCATGCAGGGCATCTTCGTGGGGTCGTTCCGAGAGAACGCGGGGGAGGGGGAGGGGTGGACTGTGACGCACGCACGTACAGTATGCGAGAAGTTTGGCTCGCGAACAGCGGTGAAGGAAAGGAGATGTCCGCGGCTCGCGCGGGACCGCTATACTGTGTCGAGCTTAGCCAAACCATCAGTATATGCCAAGAGAATACTGTTTGTGCGCCCGGTTGTCGTGTACGTTTCAGTGGTGCACGCGCGCCTGTGTGTGTGTGCGTGCGTTGTGCGTTTGTGTGCCTGTGGGCGCGAGTGTATGCCTGTCTGCGCGTTTGTGTTGTGTAGGATTGAACGCGTGCGTTTACGTGTGTGTGTTTGTGTGCGTGCGTGCGTGCGTGCGTACAAAACCTGCGTGTCTCATGCAGAAAACGCTTGCCTTCGCTGTTCCCGTGAGGCAACTGCTGAAGGTCCGCTGCACTGATAGCGCCTCTATATACAGGGTGTTTCGGCGAACACTTTCAAAAATTTTGTAAAGTTTGCCTGTGGCACATAGCACAATTCTAGTTGATGAGCTGGTCTACTCGAAGACATTGCTTGCACAAAAAATTTAAATGTATAATCGAGTAATTAACAAAGATTCACTAATGAAATTTCTAACTAATTACCTTATGACCCATATTGGAATTTACAAATTCTAGCCATGGAGTTCGCAAGGTGCAAACACTTGGAAAGAATTCTTAGGATGACACCAGTTTCGAGATATTAATTCGCGAACTCGGCGGAGAAATGCATTGGCGTTCCAGTTACTTTTATGCTTCAATGCATAAAACGACGTTTTGGGAAGGAAGTAACTGGAACTTGGGCAAGTTGGGGGAGAAGGAAAGTTTTCGTAGCACCGTTAGTAACTGTATTTCCCGCTGTATCGAAGACTGTTTGAAGAAACCGGGTCAGTGGAAGGTGGTTTACGAGAGAGTTGACTCACCGAGCAACTCCATAGGCCGCCACAATCCCACGTGCAAAAGCTATAGCACATCCGATAAAGAGCATGACAACGCCTTTTTCCTTAATATTTGGTGCATTATGCAACAATTATGCCTGGCCGTTATGCTACACTGCACTACATCTATAAAGCAGTGCGGCGAAGTACTATGCAGCGCGGTGTATTGCAGTACAGCGTGTACAGACCTGGACCATGAGCACGCACACCTGGAATGGAAGGGTGAAACTGCGTACACAGGTATTAAGAGAGAGAGAGAGAGAGAGACAGGAGGCAAGCAAGCAGAGAGCTAACAAAAGCGTCGTCGAGTCCGGAGGTCCGCAAATATCCCGCACCAACTGGAGTGCTGACAAATTCCTCGCTAAAAACAGGGAGGCACACTTTTACGACCCGTGTCAGGGCGTGACGAGTGTGCCGTACACGCTGCGCTGCTTGTGACATTGACTCCGAAAAGTGGTTCCCCTCCTCTCTGCTGACGCGTTTCCCGCGAACGCCGAACTTTTACTCGCCTCACGAGCTGCTGGGCACCTAAGTTTTCGATATAGCTTCGGGAGACTTTCCGCTGTATATTTTCAGCCTTTGACAGGTCGACTTTGCTTTTGTTCTAGGACCAATTTTCTTTCTCTCTTCCAGCTTGCCGAGAAAAAAAGAAAGAGAAGCTAGAAATAACGAAGAGACCAACAAATGTTTCTGCGATGACGTCGTGTATTTGTCCCTCGGTGCTAAGCCCCACAGACAGTGAACAATTCGGTAGTGGTCATGGCGTTTGCTATAGCCTGTTGTTTCGCGGAACAATAATGGCCGCTGATATTTCCTCGGCAATAGACCGATCCCACCGACCAATCTGCGCATGCGCCGATTTCCCGGAAGTAGTGCTGCCACCATCTTGGTTGTAGTCAACAGGTCAACCACACCACCGCAGTCCCCGCTCGTTGAGTACTGCGCACGAGCTTCCCAGACCTCTCTGCGACTGCCACCAACGTGCTTTGGCTTCTTGCATTGGTAAAGCTGACCGCTCAATTATTTCTTTTTTTCTTGTCCTTTGCGTAAAAGCCTTGTACGTCACAATGAAAATCACTTGGAAGTTAGGCAATTGTGTGGGAGGCGTCCGCGCTTTTCTATCCTGTACGCTAAGAGAGTAGTATTCGAATTACCTACCCAACTCGCCCGTGGCGCTATACTGAACACACAAGCGGGTTTAGCCTGGTGACGTACATGCAGGCAAACAGCTCTGCATGGACGTTGTCAAATGCAGTCACGTCACAAGACGCTCAACAAGCCAGTGTCGCTCAGGAAAACAAAAAAGAGAAGAGAAATTTCCTTCCTCCTGCTCAATTCCTACCTATAGATGCACGGCATACTTCCGGCAAACGTTTTGCGCATTCTCGGCGTTTCACGGGAATTCCCTGTAGTTCCCGTTGCTGGCAGCTTTCTGTGCGTTGCACCTCTTCCTCATCTCTTACGTTGCAGGTGAGACCAATAGATGGCGTTGTTGGCGAGACCTGCGGCGTCGCCTTTGCTGTCGAGGTGACTGGCTGCTCTGAGAATAAAGGCTTTCGTTTGAATTTTCAGCTCTGTCCACGGATATAATGGTAGGCGTAACGTTAAGATACAGGAAGAGAGCGGTATGAATCAGAGAGCGAACGGTGGTAGCCGATATAATAGTTGATATTAAGAGAAACATATGGACCTGGGTAGGCCTTGTGAATCGTAGGGCTGATAACCGGTATTCCATTAGAATTACAGAATGGTTGCCAAAGAAAGGGAAACGCAGTCGCGTACGGCAGAAAATTAGGCGGGGGGATGAAATTAGTAAATTTACAGACACGATTTGGGAATCGGCTAGCGCAAGACAGTGGTAATTGGGGATCGCAGGTAGAGAGGCCTTCGTCCTGCAGTAGACATAAATATAGACTGATGATGATGATGATGAGACAGGGTTAATTGGAAATCGCTGGGAGAGCTCTTTGTCCGGCACATAAAAATGGACTGATGACGATGATGTAAGGAAGGACTTTTTTTTCGTTCAACTCTATTCGTTCCTTATCACTCGCCGCTCACCACCTGCCGATCCTGGTGATATAATGCTGGCGGAACACCGTTCTGAAACACTTAACGAAGCGCGAAAACAAAAATAATTCAAAGATAAACGTTAGATTGAGTCGGTCCTGGTCCTTGTAGTCCGAAAAATATCTCTCAGGCTGGGACTGTCCGTAAGAACAAAATCCAGTCAATCAGGATGCCAGACATAACATAAGCGAAGTCGACCATGCAGCGGCTAATGTCACTTAATTACGATTGCAAAGCCTTGCGAATTCGGCCCCGGTTCTGCATACATGATCGTCAACACATGTGGGCGGCTGGTGCTGGTGAGGATGTCTTTAAAGTGTCTATTGAATGAACATGTGTTAAGACACAAGCTTCATCGTAGAGCACTCGGCGAACATATTTAGAGCACAGGAGCAGTGACCGCTTGCTCTGAGCTCCCATGCATCGGCAGGGCATGGTGAAGTGATCGCCGCTGTACTGGTCGAAGTGGTGGCCGTGCAATTGGCTTTTACTGCTACCTTTTGCCATCGATACTGCCGTACGCCGTGCGAGCTTCAGCAGTCGACAATGTGCAAAACGAAGGCGTACCTTATCGCCGAGCGTGTCCTATCCCTCACTGCTGTGTTTGTCTTCGATGCACAGACGTCAGTGCGACAAGTGCTGGCGGTCCAAAAAGGCACCGCTTCCAAAGACAAAAATTGCCTCCACCCAGCGAAATCCACAATATGGTAGAAATGTATACTGTCACGTAATGCTACCTTAAGACATGTGCTCTGAAAGATATACATCACATTTCAGGAACGAGGCCACTTCCTTCATTAGCCAGAGAAAATTATTCGCGTGCATAAACATTTTCCGAACACAGAAGTTAAAAATTATGGGGTTTTACGTGCCAAAACCAGTTCTGATTATGAGGCACGCCGTAGTGGGGGACTCCGGAAATTTGGACCACCTGGGGTTCTTTAACGTGCACCTAAATCTAAGTACACGGGTGTTCTCGCATTTCGCCCCCATCGAAATGCGGCCGCCGTGGCCGGGATTCGATCCCGCGACCTCGTGCTCAGCAGCCCAACACCATAGCCACTGAGCAACCACGGCGGGTCCGAACACAGAAGTATAAGGCGAAGTAAGTTTCTGATGGGTCGGTTTCGTTAGTATAGAACAAGACGGCTTCAGTGTAACGATTATATTCCATTGCAATTCCTATTCGCGTTTCGTCAGTGGTCCGGTGCGGCGCTCCACCCGTGTTATCGCCGGAATCGAGTGGTCACGAACGGTGGATGATGACAAAGCAATAGAATAGAATCGAGCGAAAGGAATCCGTAGATTCTACCGACCAAGGTCATTAACCTGCAGTGTCAAAAACAATGTATGCATATTCAACGCGCTTGTTGGAATCTGTAAAGCAAAGCTTTAGGGAAACGGTTAGTTAAATGCTATATAAAACTAAATGCGAGGCATAAAAATGTCTTCTCGTCATGCTGCACAACGTGCAATCTTCTGCAATGTTTGGGTTTATATGCATCGCATAAGTGACAACTCTCATTTCATGCAATGTTTATGTGTATATACGCAGCACCATACAGACAAGTTTACAAGGTAGGCCGAAACGCAAACCGCAGCAGTTCATGCGAATGCATACACTGCGTAACGTCGACGCAGTGATGTCACAAGGAGGAAAGAATTGTGAGGAGATGTGCGCCTGGCAGAAAGAAGTACGACGCCAGAGGCAGTGTGTGTGTGTAAAAACTTTTGTAGCGTTAGCTACACTGGCCTAGCCAAGCCCGTTTCGCGCGGCACATCAGGAGCCGTGCTGCGCATGCGCAAGGATCAGTGATGTCACACGGCTTGCGCACCGGAGCCACCGGAGCCGGCACCTCTCGCGCACTCCGCCGCCGCCGCGCGCGGCTCACCGGCGCCGGTCTGCGCATTCCAGAGGAGTGACGTCGCCGGTCTGCGCATTCCAGACGCACGGGCGCCGGCGCGCGCTCGCTGTCCAGTCGCCGTCTGACACTGCGCTGGAGCCTCTGCGCTTCTGACTGGCGTTTGCCAGTGTGGTATAGCCATGGAGAAGGAGAGCGCAAATGCTGCTCAACAGCGCAGAAGAACGGAGAAGCTTGACTCATCGGATCCCGAAGTAGTTGCCTGGCAATTAGCGGTTGAGCGTAGGAGGAATGAACAGAAGAAGGCTATATACATGTGCCACATAATACGTACACCGCGTGTGTGTCATTGGAGCAGCAGTAAGCATGACAATCAAGCTAATCCTTGACAATCTAGACAACCAGGAAAGCTAAGAATAATCAGCTGAACCTTTGCTAACGCTACGTATATCCTGGCATAGCTGAGCTAAGCCACTGCAACTTTTTTTATTTACAAAAGTCCTGAGGCTCGACTATTTCAAGTCGAGGCGGGCCGCTCCCACGATGACACCGTTAGGCAGTGTCAAAGTTGAATATTATTCGCCTGTTTCATTCCCTTCGTTTAAGACCCAAAACTTGTGCGCGCACGTGTTTTTTTTTAACTCACGTGCTCTCACGTATGCGACGTGACGCACATGGCAGTCTTCTCAAATAGCTACAATACCCGGCGTTGGCACGATAGAAGTATGGGTGCGATTCCGGCCTAATGGTTTGGAATCGCACGCGTACTTGTCTTTCACGCATACACGCAGAAGCTCAACAGAAACGCCACAATGTGTTAGTTAGTGTGCGTGGCGCAACACAACGTTCGTGCCAGCACCGCGCAAGGTAGAACGCTGGCACGGCCGCCACCACCGAGCCAGGCTGACGAGCTGAGCGTTGCCAGTGCATTCAACGTTTACAGATACTTTTTCAGTATGTATAAACGTTGAGTGCGTCCACTTCGCTTAGTCGTGCAGCCAAACGCAACTCCGCGTCTCTGAAGGCCCTCCTCCGCTCCGCTTGCGGGACAATGCGGGTTGCGCATGCGCAGTCGACGCTGGGACAGCATGGCGACGCCGACGACGTGAATACGCCTCGAGCGTCCGCTTAGTTGTTATCGTAAAACAAAACGGGATTTTGATGTCTCGTTTCTTTGTACGTTGGTAAGTGACACGTTCTACAAATGCCGTTTTACCTGACGATACGGTGTCCTGTCTAAGTCTGGATTACATGGGCCAGTTGTGTCGCTGCATCTGCCACCGAATTTCCCGGCATATGAAAATTGCGAGTGATTAATTTGTTTAGTATACGCGTTGTCTGTGAGGGCTCCGAAAGATTACGCTAAGTGACCTGCGCCACAAGCGATACGATTCGACGACTACTGATCGAGGCCTACGTTTAGCCAGAAATGTCGAAGCCACATTATCTTAAAAAAATGGCCGCATATCTGCTTGCTTCGCTGCAGATGACGTCGAAAGACGATAGTCTTCAGCCGCCCCTGATACGTAACACCTTCTCTTCTCCCACCTCCCGCCCCTTACGCTCTTCCCCTCCCCTCTCACTCCTGCCATGATGCAATGGGGGTTTTGCTGAATTAAATTCACATTTCCCGCGTTCGTCCTGCCTCGCGCCATCTTTCATTACTGTTGGCTTAAAGCCAACTACAGAGCCGCGGCTTCAGTCGGCTTGTTTTTAACGCGTAGCGTCTCTTCGACACCATTTGTAACGCGTTGATTTTTCATTTACTAACGTAAGAACCAGTTCAATCTGTATTCTTAATTAAATGAACGCTGCGAATCACGGTTATGTACATATATATTACCTCAAATAGGCCTGAGGTTTCCTTTGCGCTGTATAATGTTGACGTGTATGACCCCGTGCCACCAGTGCTAGTAGCTTGGTTGGTTTTGGCAGGGCGGTTGAATCGGTTTTGGCCGGGCGGCTGAATCGAGTGACAGAGAGACAGGCAGACAAATTTTTCGCGTTTAGGTATCCGAAGAAAAACTATCGTCTTTAAAAAATTATTAACTTCCCAACCTCCTCACTGAAACGTGGGAGGCTGCGATCTCCAAGCCTGACCTGGTCGAACAGCGCGAACTCGTCACCCCGCCCCGGCGGGCGATCCAGGCCAGAGGGTTCCTGGAATAAGGGATCCTCCCACTTTGACAAGTCACTTTTAGATGCGAAGCATCTTATGCTCGGGGCTATGTCCCTCCCTGAATCCACCGTGCGGCGTCCACACCCACACTGCGCATGCGCATCCTCCTCCCCCTTCTCTCCTTGTCTCATCTCCTCTCCTCTCGGCATTCCTCCTCTCCTCTCCGACGCTCCTCTCCGGATTGCGCAACGAATGGCAACACCTGCGGCTCCGTGCGCGATAATACGAAGCAGCTTAGGTTAGAGGCGCGACGGTAGGCGCTAGGGAGCCCCAGAGGCACCGGCAACAGTCACCAACGCCGCGCGCGTTCGGTGCGAACGCGGGCAAAACCCCGACGCCATCGACAACAGTTCTGCGCGTTGCTGGTGCTGCTGCATGTCCAAGTTTATACAGCTGATAAAACTACCTTGAGTCGACCCCATGACTGCTTCGCATACTACTCAGGGTTCCCATACGGGAAGATGGTGTAATTTTTTTCAAATAAAACTTTATTCATTCATTCATTAATTCAACTTTCCAAAAGGACCGTTTTGGTTGCATCATATGACAAGTGAGCAGACGTTGCACTGCACTGGCTGCAACTGACATTGTGCTCGCCAACGTTACACGGTGGTGCTCCCCGTAACGGCGGTGATGTAGGCTAAAAGGAAATATGGAAGCGTTCCTAATTTTACGGACAGGGACAATTCTTTGAGCGTTTTGTTTAGTATGTTACCTTTGTGAAATTATTCAAAGCATTGCGGTAAAATGCTTGCGCGACAAGCGAGATATTTTATCCACAGCTGACTGAAGTCTGTGAATACCGGAAATCTCGAAGAATAATTTCTACAGAAGCTGCAAGCTTCCTATAACTACTGCCATGGTTGTGTCACATAGCTAGTGAGCGGAACAAACGCTGCGCTGGCTTGAAGTTTTCAATTCCGTGTCGACACTTGGTAGCGTTTGAAACAAATATCAGAGGCCTCTATGAGATGGCATCACCCTGTGTACAGTCAAGAGGTCTATGGGCAAGGTGCAGGACAAGATCCGACAGGCCACAGACATCGTGAACAGTTAGTTACGCCGCGAAATGCGGACTGCGATGCGCCCCCCCCCCTCCCCCCTTCCCCAGAAATAGAAGCTCCTGCTAATTGGTAAAGTCCTGAGGGCCATACACCAACTAGACGGAGCCGCCATCAGACCCTCCCCCTCAATTAAAGTCCACGGTATGACTTTCTAAGAGGGCTGCATAAACAAGCAGATGCTGCCCCAGGTGGTCCAAATTTCCGGAGTCCCCCACTACGGCGTGCCTTATAATCAGAACTGGTTTTGGCACGTAAAACCCCATAATTTAATTTTAATTGCACGAACTGCATTCCACTACCGCCCAGATTACCCGCATACATGTTGCGCAGAATCTCCATCAAAACCCGATCATGAAAGATCAAGACACAGTGCGCGTCGTGCAGGCCTTCGTTCTCTCCCGCATTATGTATGTCGCCTCATATGCAACCCTGAAACCGGGGGAAAGCCAAAAACTGGGCATGCTAATCTGAAAAGACTTGAAGGAAGCACTCGGGCTGCTCCCAATGAACACGTCGACAGAGAAACTAGTTACTCGCGCTGGGACTTCGCAGCTCGATGGAGCCCATATATGCACCATGCGAAGCAACGTACTTGTGGCATACCTCCTCCGTAACATCCAACCCCAGCACTGCGAGGCCAGACAGAAAACCCGAGCTCAAGCACTAGAAAGAAAGTACGGAGCAGCCGGTCAGACGCTTTATACGAACACAGTGGACCATACGCTCGGGCGCACGCCATGACGGCCGTGGTCACCAACAACCAAGAAGTACTCGCGAACCTCACTCCCCGACAAATAACTACCTTGCAAGCAGCGGAAACTGCTATCGCGTTGGCCATCGTTGACACAGACGCAACCACCATCATCACGGATTGTCAAAGGACGTGCCGCTCCTTCGTCCAAGGAAAAATATCCGCTGCCGCGCTGAAACTCCTTCAGCAATGACCGCCGATACGCAAAGTCACTGTCGTATGGACACCATGCTCATTCAAGTCTCCGCGGGAACCTCGTAGCTGACACGAGTGCCCGAGAACCAGCCGGCCGGGCATCGCGAGACGACCAGCAGAAGGTTGACCAACCGACGGTTACTTATTACTAGCTCATAAAACGTATGCATCGGGACACAGCTTCCTCACATTAAAAAAAAAGGAGTCAATCATGAGACAGCTTCAGACCAAGAGTTTTCCCACATCCAACCAGCCTACACGCCATATTCTCTACTCTCTACGTTGCCTCGTGCCCTCACTGTGGGGAGCCCGCCTCGCTCTACCACGTGGTATATGGGCCTGTCTTCTTAATCATATCCTAGACGTACTTCCTAATCGCTCTTACGAACAGTGGGAGAGAGAGCTGACCAGCTTTCGCCCTGAGGACCAGGCAACCACGGCTGCAAGATCCACCATGGTCCTGGACTGACACCGCCCACCGCGCGAAATTCCTGGGTTTCAATAAACTTTCATTCCTCCTCCTGTGGGTGATTTCAACAGGCGCCGGACACACCAATATAGCCATGATGATGATGTATCGGTATCCCCTTCGAAACGAGGCGGCGAAAAATAGTCACGTGGCCTGCTTGAGCTAACCAAGTAATCTGTAGATATTTAACAGTCTAGCATTTGGTCTACCTGTCCTTTTTCTCTCTTCCTTAAAACCTCTATATCTACCTTGCATAATTATGTGCCTGTAACAGATCTGGCCCTGTCAATTTCTCCCCTGCTTTTTCTCTACCAATACTCTACAGGTCTGTTGCTTGTCTCGACTGCTGGTCGCGGTTAATGCTATACCAATCTCTTTAAATTCCAGCGCATCTGGAAGGTGAACGTTTTCTACGGGTCTCGCTGGGTGAATACCTTAGCATTCGATTAGGATGTGCTGAGTTGCCTCCGGAATTTCGCTGCAGCACAGACATGCCTCCTCCTGCGGCGAATATTTGTCCTTAAGCATTGGTGGGTCACCAGGACGCTCCCTGGTTTTCGGAGGAATACGTGTTTCTCGACATGCGCCTATAGTCTACCAACATTGCTCGCGCGTAACAGTGGGAATTTAATAAAGAAGCAGAAGCATACGTGCCAAAAACATTTTTTGACGGGTGCCGCAGCTAGTGCGTCGCCCACTTCCGCTGTGCTCTAATGTGACTGGTCATTATTTGCATCTTTGATTGCGTGCAAACCAAGAACGCGCACAGCGCAAACTTTCTCTTCACAAAGCAGGCCTCTAATTCAGGCGTCGATGTCGCTGCTATATGTTCACCGGGAAAACAGGATTTTGAATGTTTGAATGCCGAAACGCGTGAGTGGAAAGCGAAGCCAAAATATTTATTAGCGCTGTAACAAAAATTTGAGAAATGTGCATACAGTGGACACGTGAAGAGAAGAGGCAATTATTGCATTTCCAGGTGGACTTCAGAAAGAATGCTGGTTGAAAAATGCAGTTTTTTTTTTTTTTACCTCCTGTCGGGTGGCGCTCAGAAGAATTGCGCTGTTTGTCGACAGTCGGCATGTTGAACGAACAGCGCAGACGCACATGACTAAGCGAAGACAACACTGATGGAGCACCTGTGTTGTCGTCTTCCCCTGTAGTTTGGTCTTCTGCATGCGCTGTTTATTCAATATGAAGCGAAACTATTACGAGGTAGTCATCCTCACCATAACTTAGCGGCATTTCGCAAAAAGTGGGGCGTTTTGGGCCGCGACTCGCTGACATTGTCTGAATAGTGTTACCAGCACTGATAAGCTCCCAGAAGTTCTGTTCTGATTGCGTCACGAGACGAGTGAGCAGAGTATAGGCACTGCAGGCGATGGCTCCAACGAACGATGTTGTCGCTTGATCTTCAACAGCCGGCTATGTTGCGGCGATTTTGTGATGCGCATAATAATAAGCATCTTGTCCTTTCACAGCGGAACTCTCTTTAATTCGCGTCCGTCCGAGTTCCTTAGCGCCTGTGCATGATCCAAGGAAGAACAGCATAGAAATTCCGAAAGCGGGCGAAGACGCACATTGAGAAGCCGATAATACATGCTCGAAACCACGGGCGTTGTTGTTTAAGTAAATGATAAGATCCCGGCAAAGTAGGCCACCGAAGGGCTGGCTACCTCAACCATCACTATTAAACTGCAGCGACTAATGATTGTACGAAAAAAGAAACAAATGATCGAAAAGGAAAGAAAAGGCAGAAAGGAAGGAGAGTGGAGAAATAAAACATCACTTAATTATACGTATAGAGGAAGCGGCATTATCGGAGGCGTCACAGAAGTTCCGTTACGATAGCCGCCACGCAGGGACAGCCATTATTATCTTGTGGTGAGCATCTTTGCCATTTTCCGGTTGCCTTCGCTGATGGATATGACCAACATCGCGATTAGCCGACGTCCACTCTTACGTGCAGTTTTAGCATAACAACACTTCTTTTGTGGATACGGATCCTGGTTACCATGGAGTACTCCTGTGGTGACCATGAAGAAAAGTTGCTCGTATACCAGACTGCAACGGTCCCTACCACGTTTTGCGCCACGCCATCGAAGTAATCTGCGAGATTTTCCGATCAAACCTTATACGCGGCGCCGTCTAAGTGCCCAGAGAGTGATATCGTTTCCTTCGGTCGACTCAAGCCGTATAACCTGGTGCCTGATACTGTACCATGACCCAAATCCGCGTCAATGATTTTGCCTTGGGGTTAATGATGCGAGACTGAAGGGAACCAAATCATCTTGTCAGACAACAGCGACGAGACGAGTAGGAGGTGACTGTCCTTTCGCGACTCTACTGGCTTAACTGTTATGCCTGCATCTCTTATTCTCGCATATTAAACATATGTAAGTACACGCTTTTGTGCAACAATATGCTTAATCGGAGCGTGCTTTATTGGCGCCATACGAACGTTCAATGACAGCGTGCGTTACCAGAACGCGGCCACTATCCGTGCAGTCGTGACATTGAAAGCAAAACAAAACAAGAAAGGAACCTTGCACACAGCGAAGAAAGAAGCACGTCGAGGAAATATTGGTACAGGCTCTCATGTAAGATAGTGGACACGTTCACGATCGACCGTTTTTGCGTCCGCAGAAAATTTTACACGGAGGGTCAACGTATATCGTAGGCAGGTAGTGGTGAAAGAGGGATTGTAAATACTGCGAAAAAACAAAGCAAGCAAGTGAGGCAACTAAATTTGGACTACTTGCATATAAAACATAAACGACGAGTGTTTCGGCCTACGTGTTTTTTGACGCGTTTTGTCAAAGAGACAGTTACCAGCGCCACCACCCTCACATATATTTCGCTATTAAGGGGACTTTATAAGGAGGAGGAGCACTGAGTCGTTCGGTTTAGACAAATAAAATATTTTTAAACTCTATATTTTCGTTAATTTTGGTGTACTAAGTTGGTTATTAGAAGAGAAAATAACAATCAAAGTTCCTTTTTTTTTTCGCTGACACCTTAACGCCGGAACGCTATTGTGGCTCCATAAAATGGCTCAAAACTTGCCAAGTTCTGTCTTCGGCTCCTATGGAACAAAATGTAGCCAACTTTAGCGATAAAACATTTAAGTAGGCCTGAGTGCTCGACGTCAAAATCCACGGTGTCCCTGCCAGAAGTGCGTAAAATTCAAGGCGGCGACGCCACACTTACTCCGTTTTTATGTTAGTGGTTTTTCTGCTTACCAAGCCTCTTCTCGAGGTAAAAGTTGCTTTTTTAGGGGTATTGTAGTAGGACGATAAACTAATGCAACTCTATTTATTTTTCTCTGTGGTGTAGTTTGGTCCCTTTAGGTGCAAAAAAAAATATATATATGGTAAACTCGGCGGTAATGCAGCTCCACTCAACGTGAAAGCTGGGGAAGTGCGGAGCAGTGATTCGCTGGTGTTTCGATCCCTTGTGTTTTACTTGTGTTTATCTTGCTTTAACCGGTGTTTATCTGGTGTTTAGCTATCCACCATCCATTCTGACACCTGTGCTGAGGCACAACTGGCGGGAAACTACCACGCACACGGAGCCAAAGCTTTGCGGATGATAGAATCGATTTTAACACATTTCTGTTAATTAATGTGCTTAATTCTTGATTATTGCTGTCTTTTAAATTATTCTGATTCATGTTAGTTTATTTTGAACCGGTATTGATCAATTCTGCACTTGTTTTGACCCTGTTTCGCGCACTATAGTTTTTGAGCGTGATCACGCCGCAGACGCCGGCAGCCCGGGCCCCTAAAGTGCTTCGCACTTAAAAGACCTGTTTTTTATACTAAAACAGAAACTGTACCCAGCCACCCCGGTCGCTGCTGAGCAGGTATAAACGATAGGCGGATAAAGGCACGCGGAGCCGCATTCTCGCGGTGATGGTGAACTGCATCCTTCGTTCAAACACTGCCAACACGAATGCACATGGGGACTCCGAATGCGGTCTTGCAACTATCGAACATCACTTGCGCTTCATTGACCGTGAAACCAGCTTTCTTTAGAAGCGTTAGCACGATGTTCCACAAAAATGCTTTTTCCGTACTTTTATTATTCGAAGCTTCTTGAACACCTAACGCTGTTCGCCCCCATGGCCCGACAGTTCCACAAGAGGAGGCACTTGCTCTCCCCCCGTCCCCTCTACTACTACTACTACTACTACTACTACTACTACTACTACTACTACTACTACTACTACTACTACTACTACTACTACTACTACTACTACGACTACTACTACTACTACTTCTACTACTACTACTACTACTACTACTACTACTACTACTACTACTACTACTACTACTACTACTACTACTACTACTACTACTACTTCCTACTACTACTACTACTTCTACTACTACTACTACTACTACTACTACTACTACTACTACTACTACTACTACTACTACTACTACTACTACTACTACTACTGACGCCGCAGGCACTTTACCCGGCACTTTTGCCGGACAACTCGGCGACAAGCAAGTGACCTTTGACCAACCTTCTGGCCACAAGCCACTTTTTTTTTTTTAAATACCAAGCACTGTCGACGTCCTCGGCCGGGCTCATCGATCACGCGCGAACCAAAGTCCAAACGTACTCTCACCTTCCGGCCTTGGTGACGATCATCTCGGTGCCCAGGGCGTTGAACTCGTCCCACAGGGCCTTCATCTCTAGCGAGGCACTCACTCCGACCAGCTTCGGGTGCAAGGGCTTGCGCTCGTCCTCGCCACAACCGCCGGACTGCGACAGCGCGGGCGAACAAGACCCACCGCCGCTGTCGTCCGCCGACGAGCAGCGGCCGCCACCCGACGAGGCGCCTTCGAGGCACGGAGACCCGACTCGGCCATCGGAGGAGCCCTTGCAGGCGTCCGGGAACTCGGTCGAGCTCCGGTACGCCTCGGCCAGGCTGGGTCGGTCCTTCGTGCTCGTCAGCAGGCAGGCTTTCAGGGTGGTACGCATTGAAAAGAAAACAAAGGACGCGACGCCCCGTTCAAGAAACGAGCACCAAGTATATACAGCGTAATAATAAGAGACGCGCCTACACACATGGGCACACATAACGAGCCCGTGTACTAATACATATACGCCATCTCACTAACCCAGTGCGGTGTTGCGAGAGCCACGGGTCGCGTCGGCCAAACCGATGGCTGGCGCGACCCAGAAGAGACCCAGGAGAAGGGCCGCTCCATTGCCTGCCTCTAATCGCCCTCCGCGCGACGCCGACTGAAATTAAGCGTCACGGAAGGATTAGCGGAGCGCAATGGGCGAGTCCTCCTATACCGTCACTGAACCAAAGCGCCCCGCGCACTCGTTTGTGATTGGGCTGACACGAGCCGTAAACTTTGCTTCACTGCGCAGTGTGTCGTGTACAAAGTTGGCAGGTTAGGAAGGCTAAGGCAGTTCTAAATAAGGCGAGGGTAAAGGCAGTTCTGCATTTACCCTTGTTGCGCTGCTGTGATAATTTCTGATTAGGCACCACCACCCAGCGCTGTTCAGAGTTATTTAAACATTACGAGTGTCCGTTTAAATTGAGGAATGACCCGCCGGGGTGGCTCAGTCAGTTCAGGCGTTGCGCTGCTGAGCACGAGGTCGCGGGATCGAATCCCGGTCCCGGAGGCCGCATTTCGATGGAGGCGAAATGCAAAAACGCCCGTGTGCTTGCGTTGTAGTGCACGTTAAAGAACCCCAGGTGGTCAAAATTAATCCGGAGCCCTCCACTACGGCGTGCCTCATAATCAGAACTGGTTTTGTCACGTAAAACCCCAGAAAGAAGAAGAAATTGAGGAATGTCAGTTCTCCGACACAGAACATGGCAAATCATGCAGTTCTGCGGAAGCCCACAAGGTGGGGGAAGTAAGGTCTGGCGGATGGCAATTTCGCTTTCATCAGTCCTGAGCGCAAGAGAGTACCCCTAAACACTCGCGACCCGAAGGCCCACCACCCAAACTGCAGGTAAGAGCGCTCGGATAAGAGCCATATGTCAATGAGATACGACCACTTAATCTTTCAACTATTTACACTGCGGAAACAAGACACGCCGTCTAGGCGAGATTCGTCGGAGCGGTTGGAAAGCCCGACAGTGACAGTGACCCACAACCGTGAATCCTCCTCTTTCTTTCTCGCGGTTTCATTCCACGTCCTAGCAAAAGCGCGCGTCTAACAACTAACTATCGCGTAGCCCACAACACTTAAGCAAACAATCTAATCCGATTGACCGACGTATCTTATAATAATACGAATACCCGTTGAACAGGTAGCAAGTTTATCAGCGTGTGGAAGCAGGTGGCCGAGTGTTATAGGGTATTGGTTAATGTATAGTTGAGTTGAATTATTTTCAACACATTGGTACACATCAATATGTACATAATATGCCCACCGTTGTCGGAGGACGTTATTTTGGCTCTTGGTCAGACGTTTCAAGGCCATCCAGGCGTTACCAGACTTTCTAAGAAGTACGGGCTGGGCTGTAGGCTTTGAGTATACCAAATTGCTTGCTATATGTTTTGCATCCTGCTTTTCTCGTCATTGTCACCTATCGTGCGCCCCTTTCTTGCTTCTTTCTTGCCCTCTTCCCCTTCCCCCAGCGCAGAGTAGCTGGCTAGAGGAATGCACCTCAGGCCGACATCTCTGCATTTCGTATCATTAAACTTCTCTCTCTCTCTCTTTAAGTGGCAAATGACAGTGGAATAAAACCTGAGTTTCAGCAGGTTGACAAGCCCCGCTACCCCATAAAACATACGTTTTATGGGGGTGATTATATTAATAAATTTATAGGCCCGGGTGGGTTTGGTTGGTGCTTGATAAGCATAATTCGGCATATCTTGTACAAGGGGTTCGTCCTGCATTGAACTTAGATTGGCCAACGATGATGAAAGTACAGCGCACCCACAAAGCCGTGGCCAGAATTTGAATCCGCTACCCGGTGGGATGAGCGGCCGTGCGACTCGAAGGAATGACCAATCGTGATGTTGGATCCATTCGTTAGCCGAATTGAAAGCAGGCCAGCGGGAGACCGTTATCGTCGCCACTACTGCACCGGCCACTATCGTTCGCTCCTTTCTCTGCTAGCTCATTTTGGTATATTTCCTTCCTTTTAATTAAAGCACACACAACATGATAAATCTGCCGTTTGACTGTTCAGCCACATGATTTTTTTTCTTCGTTTCACTTCTTTAGCTCATTTGAGGGTCATCGGTACGGGAATTTAACATTATGTTCAGCTGTCCGAGATTCCATCGCTCAGGGACTAGCTGAACACATTTTTTACAGGATTCTGCAAGATGAAAACGGTCTACAAAGTGACATCGCAACCTAACAATGTACCATACGCTGTAACTACGTTTCGGCTAGTTGATTCCAGTTATGAGCAAAGTAAACATGGAAGTCAACAGAATGACCCAGCTTGACGTCATCAGGCCAGCCGAATGAGCAACACCAAGGTGCGATGGTTGCCGACAATGACTGTAGCCAGAAAACGAAAAGCAATCTTGAAATTTGCGTCAACTACATCGGATTGCATAAGCAAGTGATTTGTAAACGACTCATCATGCCTGTAGTGAGCAGGTGCGAGACTCAGAAGGTGAACATGATTGTCAGGCACTGGAAACTATGTTTGCCTGATGTCTCAGGGCTTTGACTACGCACATCACACACTTCGGACGATTTTTAGTTCCCATGGTAATTTTTGGCCCCGCAAAAGTACCTCAGCACTTACAGAGGTGTTTGACATTTCGGGAAACTTTGCCAACCGGACAGTTACTCTGGTTAACCTCTCTGTATTTCATCTTTAATATTCACTCTCCCTCTCTCTGCCTGGCTAATTACGCAATTTGGATTATATAATTTTTTCACAATACAAGCAGAGCACGACGCTAGGCTTCCCGCGGCGCTTCAACGTCTCAATGAAGCAGGCAAGACTCTAAACGCCGAAATGCTACTTCCACAAAACTCGAATCACGTTGATAAAATAGACACGTTACAATCGCGGATCCCGCTAAAATAGAAGCGATCCGAAGGATTCCATCTCCCGAACATGCTGGTGAGCTGAGGTCGCTACTGGACCTGGCAGTTTCCATCTAGCCAAGATCCTTCTAAGATTGGCCGAGAAAACGCAAACCTTTGAGATACGTACCTATCATCTGAGTATTACAACTCGTCTTCGAATAAGCCGCAATAGCGATCATTTGCACATATCACAGCTGCTGTGGCAATGACACCCTTTCTGTGTTATTACAATCCTCGGAAACCTCAAGTGTCATCAGCAGACGCATTGCCGCATTGTTTAGGAGCAGTATTTCTCCAAGTCTGTGATAAAAGGAAACGCATTAAAAATTAAGTAAATTATGAGTCTTACGTGTCAAAATATGACCGTAGGCACTCCGTATAGGGGAGGACTTAGCGTTTTGCCCCCATCGAAACGCTGCCCTCCGCGGTGGGGATCGGACCCGCGACCTCGGGCTCAACAGCGGAACGCCATAGGTATTGGGCTAACGCGTCGGGCGAAAGAAAACGCCTACCCATGGTATACGCTTCAAGTTCAGCTGAAATAGGGCCAATATAAGATTTAGGCCCTCGCTGTGACCACGTCCGTATATATGTACGCGATCAGTCTGCAATTACGCATAGAGACAAATCATAAGCCGGAGAATCGTTTCGTACAATGACTCGTGTTCGGGGGCTCAAGGCTTATAGCCCTTCGGTTAAGCGTACGCCTACAGACATACTTCGGCGCCTACATACTGGACATCGAGGTATTGCGAATTTAGTCTGCAATTACACATAGCGACAAATCATAAACCTGTGGCATGTGCCTCTCTTCTTAACTGAGCGCACCCACATACTCACGCTTATAGACTGCAGCGCTTTCGCGTGCGTCTGTGTGGATAGTTTTCAGAATTTCACGCGTGCGAAGCAGTTGCATGCACGCCTCAGATCTGTTGTCAATAGAGGTGGGTGAATATCAGCTTTTTTGGAGTACGAATCGAATGCGAATAGTAAGTATCGAATATCGAATAGCATATCGAATAGTCAAAAGCAGACGCATGTATTTACAGCAAGAATATTTACATGGATATAATTAGGTACCATACCTGTACTGACTAGAGCAAGAAAAAAAAAGGGACAAAGGATCACTTTTAAACACAAGATCGCTGATTGTCATTAAATAAAACTGCGCAATGCGCAAACCTACTGAACGTTTTAGAGCCTGGTTGCAAAAAAGGTTTCCTTTTTTTTTTTGGTAAAGAATGACTGCTGTATATCAGATGTTATGATAAAAAAAAGAAGCTGTTGAAGGCTTGTGTGCGTAGACACCTGTAGAATGGTACGTTGCAAGATAGAACACAGGTTGTAGCGTAAAAGATAAAGCTGCCACATGGCTAGACTGCCAAATACACTGACAGACTACATGCAAAAAACACAGGTTGTAACTTGTCACGCATGCTTCCGCCGCAAAATCGAAAACCCTATTGACCATTTTGTTTTTGCATTGCTTCGAAAACTTTGGCCATTGTCTCGCTCCTGATAAGTGGCAATACTTTGTTTAGCAGATGAAGAACAGTAAACAAACTTTCAAAGTCGGTTGTTGCGAAATATTTCGTTAGTTTTAAATATTCGAAAATACCGAATACTTCCGTTTTACATACGAATAGTTAGTGTAAAGTGTTCAATTCGCATTCGAAACTTCGAGTATTCGCCCACCTCTAATTGTCACGATCTTCGCGGCGTGAAAGTGAAATTAAGGCTTGAAATCAATGGTGCATGAGAGCGAAGTTGGTACTGTTGGAACAGCTGCCGGTATCACATACATGTTGAGCGCAGCTCAAGAGAGACGCAACCACAACTCTAGTCATGCACTATTAAGTAACTATAAGCATACGAAACAGGAGTTTGTCACTCCGGAAGTAGGCATATATGCAGCAGTGGCTGGGGAGTTGTCTCGTACAACGACTTCTGTTCAGGGGCTCATGGACAAAAGTCCTGCACGCCAAGCGTACGCCTCCAGACATGCTTCGGCCACTACATACTGGGCATCAAGGCATTGCGAATTGAGTATTTGGCGCGAGCCCACCTGGTGGCCCTGCATGAGCAGTGAACTTATCTATGCCCGACCAGGCGTGCGACAGCGTGCGCTTCCAACTGAGCCTCAATTTCAGTCTTCCCAACCTTAAGTGGCAAGCCATGGTCATTCAGGTATCTGTTCTGTATCACAAAGGACATCACTACATTCTCACTGTGGACAATATATTACGCGAACTTTTTTAGCTGTACAAGCTACAAAAATGAAAGATGCTATTAACTTCTGTAACCAATTCTGTTTGCTTATTACAGCATTCTGGGCGTGATTCGGTCAGACGACGGACCTTAGCTCGATTCGATCGTACTCGAAACTTTTTGACGGGATAGGAAGTAAAACAGGTTAGTTCAATTCCACATATACCTAAAGCAATGAAAGGCTGTGAGCCATTAAAAAATGAAAATTTTTGACGTTATTCAACATTGCGAAACCTCTCTTGGATCCCAAAGCAGCTATACCGTGAGTATGAATACACTCTCTGACCGAACTTGTAATGGTTCGCAGATTGAATACGAGTGTTCCTACGATCCTAGGACTGCTGGTAATCCAGGCGTAGGTAAAGGTCCAAATAGCAGCGAGATAACAAGGAGAAAGATAGAAGCCGGAAACTAGAATGTTCGGCACAGGACAAGAGGGAGTGGTCCCTTACATATGGTGCCATCATCTGCATCATGCAGGGGGCACAGAATTAATTTAAAAAAATACCGTTATGGGACCGCTGCTGAACCGTGATTGTATACTACCGAGCACACTACTATAGGAATGTGGGTAGCGCAAGAAAACATATGGAAGATGCCTCTTCTTACCCACGTCAACACAGTATGACACAGAAAAGGCTGGGTACACAATTCGCAGTGTTCGAACCGCGAATCCGCCGCAACGCCTGAACCTGTGAAGGCGGTCACTATTCGCTATGTATATATGTCATTAGGTGGTCTATATGTGCCTCTATGTGGTCTGTGGATGTCTATATGGGTGGTCATACGAGCGGAGGATCTGTATGAACTGGAATGCTATGCCTGAGGCATGTGTTATGTGAAATAGACGGCTGAGCCGTAGCCGATTAAGATAACATGTTCTTCGGCGATTCACTCGTTTACTTAATATATTAGGCGGGAATCGGCTGATGGTTAGCCGTTAACGACCTTCTGGTACCAGAAATTATGCTTGTCTTGGGAGTAAAACGCATCCTGATATGGGCAGGTTTATGGCCAACGAGCTAGTACGGGGGGAGAGTTTTGTATTTACCTTAAGTGCTTCAGATAGGCCGATGTGTGTTCATAACGCAGCGATTGTACTAAATTTGTGAACCTTCTCAGTTTAGTGGCTTTCAGCTCAATACATGGAAATTATTTCATCGGTCAAGAAAGCGCTCTATGTCAGAAGATGGGTGATCAAATGTGTTAGCGCAAGTTTACAAAGTATTTGAGGAATTTTAGCCTCATTTGCCGGTACAGTCCTGAGTTCTCGCATGTGATTAGCTTAAAATATACTTGGCATCCCACTTTTAGTTGTCTTAAACTTATTCTGTTTTTGACAACTGCCCAATAAAAGGGCAGTTGACAGAAAATTGCATATATGTTTATTTCACCTTCACCCTTCTTGACAAGTTGTATGGTTTAGCCATGTAAATATATATATATATAACCCAGCCTTCACCATAACCCTTCTCGACTGTGGTGTCTTAACTACCAGCCATCTCCCGCTGCCACCCTTTTCTCGCTTATGACATATTTACTTTTTTCATGCACTTTTTCTTCGCTATGAGAAATTTCCCTTTCTATGGAGCCCTATAAAACCAAACAAATTTAACTGTAGCTATATTTATAAACATTACCATCGCAATATAATGGAGAAATCAAACTACATTTTCGCCGTCACTGCGAAAGGTCACTGGTAATGTGGTAAGACATTTTTGCCTGAAGAAAAAAATGATAAGAAGGATACGGCACTTGGCCTGTGCTTAATATTTCGATATGGGACATTTAGCGACTTTAATGCCGTAAAGAGCCAAGCGCGGCGCTGAATTCCTAGTTTTCTGTAATTGAAACAGTGAATCGTATGGTAGAGCATATCCTTAGTATAGTGCATGTAAAATGGTTCGCAACAAAAATTCTCATTTGTTGTGCAGTTTGGTATCATTTCGTTGCTTCAAAATATTGCACGCATGTTTTAGAATAGCAGGCTCGTTGCTTGAACTGACATAGAAGACCAAAGCTGGAGCTATCTTTGTAATATGCGAAACCAACGACGCACCTTCAGCCAATCAGTCTTTGCAACATGCAACTTATTCAATAAGAGCATATAAAATGCACTCATTCGTCTTACCATTGTTCACACACTACTACTTTATGCATAATACCTGCTCTATGGGCTTAGATAGAAAAGGAGGCATACTGACAGCTTTTTGGCCAGTATCAGTTGCGAATGCAGCGAAAATGTCCGAGGAAACGCGTGTCAATTAATGAGCCTAATGAGCAAAACACCGTTTCATGACGAGCACCGCTAAGCTATCCGAAACTGTAGGCACACGATTGACTGGCCGATGGTGTTTGGTGTCTGAAAGCGGCACCTGGGAAGGCACTCGGTGGCGTGAGCCTTCTGATTATATGTGACCAGCTCGGGGTCTTCAAAATGCGGTTAAATCTATAGAGTGAGGAACATTGTTGCATTGCGCGACCTATCAAAATGCGGCCGCGGCCATGAAAAATAAAACCCACGAACCTATAGCGCTCTGCTGCAGAACGTCATAGCCACTGAACTGAACGACGACATCACAATAAGCTCCGAGAGAGTTAAATCGAATCCACGCTCCCAAACATGCAGCACGGCGCGAGGAACGACTCAAACAATATCCGGTGACGACGCGACACTCATCCGAGGAACGACGATGCGACGACAGTTCACCGTGTCGCCGCAATCTCGCCGTTGCATACGCGAGCACACATCCAGCAAACGAAAAAAAAAGTCATCATCTCCCCCCTCCACCCCGCAGCATCCGAGGTTGTCAAGAAGGGGGGGGGCGCGACAACATCCCGACGTCGCCGAGAGGCCGAGCGCGACGCTCACCTTCCATGTCTTTCACCGGCGTGCTGGCGACGTAGCTGGGAGTGCTGGCCCAGTCGGTCGCCGCCAGGCAGCAGTCGCCGGCGGCGGCCGCCTGGTACGCAGTTCTTCCGGCCGGCGGCGCGTCTCCGTCGACCGGCGAGGAGCCCGGCTGCTGGTGCTGCTGGTGGTGCTGCTGCAGGTAAGCCTGAACGACCGGCGGCTCATTCGCCATCAGGGCGGCGATGCTGAACGTGTTGTGCGATGACCGTCCCGTGTCGACAAGTTCCATTGTCTGGCGCCTGCTTGCCGAGGTGTCGACAGGGGCCCCTCCAGGCCGCGCCCCCCGGCCCACCCTCGCTGGCACGCCCTCCGGCGGCGGGAGGGGGGTTCGAAAACCGACCCGCGGTGCTCTCTCTGGCAACTGGGTGGTGTTCGCGCCGCGGGTGGCACCCCGAGATCGGTCCGCCTCCCAACTGGCCCGCGGTGCCCACCCTTCCTTCGGCTATTTGTGGCGTGGGAGACCGGCAGAATGTAGCAAAAAGAGGCACCCTCGGCTGTGGCGGCGGTGGCGATGCTCGGGTTGTTGCCGCTTCTCTTGCTGCAATGCAAGCCTCTTCATCGTTGTGCTGAGGGTAGCGCATCCCGCGGCCGGCGCGGGGTTTCGATGCTGTGCCCACCACGTGCGAGCCGGCGCGAAGGAGGGGCTTCGGCGGCGTCGTTGCTTTGGAGACATGCCAGGTCCCACGCGAACACCCTCCGCCGTTCGCCTCTCCGAGCCTCGGGCTGGATATGGGGTGCGGGAGAGTGAGTTCCTCTTTGCTTTGCTTCGTTTTGTTTTGGTTACGGTTGGTTCTGCTTGGTTTGAGGAGTTGAAGGAGGCATGGAGTGTTGTCGGTGATCGCACCGTGACGCAGGAAAATGGACTGCTGCTACAGAATTCGAGCAAGCTGTGGTCGATCGTACGCTGACGCTCGCTGTTGTTTAAAGATGTTGAGGCTACTTGAAGAAGTACGACACGACATACAAGTCGATGGCGAAAGCCGCCCTCCTGCTTTCACCTGGCCTTATTTCATCTCATGTTGCTTCCGTGAGGAAGAAAATTAGAAAACAAGGAGAGACTACGTAACGAGTGAAATGTTCGCGTTTCTGAGTATTCTTTTTATTTAGTCTTATTCTTCGCATTTTTAATGCTGCAAGACCATGCAGTTTGCGTAGGAGTGTTATGCAGCCATAAGTTCTGAGGTGTTGACGTATTGTTATATTACACAATAAAGTTCGAAACGCATAAAACATCTGCGGTATCTCGCGAAAAACCAAGAAGCGTCTTGCTTCTTGTTGACACCTCCACCTAGCTGTCTTCGTCTACGTTTTTCGCAACTTAAAAAAATAATTATAGGTTTGGTTTTCATCACTTCCAGTCCCGTGTACCAGACCTCCCAACCTTAACATTTGCAGAACGCTACAGTCGAGGTAAAGCGTACTTTTAGTACGCTTTACCTTGGTTGCGTAGAGGAAAATACCGAACATCGCTATGGTACTTACAATTTATTAAATAAGTCAAAGGGGATATTCTGAAGAGCCCCCCCCCCCCCCCGTCTTCCCCTCCCCCATCCGTAGTACGAAAATGCGATGGAATATGTGACCCCTCCTACTAGCATCAATGACACTGTGGTTTGGACGCGTAATTAAAATAAAGAAGCATCTTCGACCAATCTTTATTTTTTTTGCTCATATTTGACCTCATCGCCCAAAACTATGAATCTAGTTCTGACACATTATTTTATTAGACCGGTGCTATGGTAGCATAAAATTTGAAACAAAAATGGAGAAGGATAGCCATCAGTACTATGGAATTATCGCGAACACAGCCCGTCAACTCTTGCAGCCACAAACTCTTTACACAGCGGGCATTTGCTTTGCCTTCATTGTCGAGTTTCGGCTTTCCGTCTGCATACATCGGCTTTTCACTTTGATTAAGGCATACGTTTTGCATAACTCTTCCACAAAAAGAGAAGTTTTTAAATGAAGCTGAAGAAAGAAATGTCCTCGCTGAGGATTTCACGACTTCACTGAAGACTGACTATCAAATACTGTGGCCCCACACCACAACGAAAGCGTCTTTCGCAGTCACCCCTTGACATGTTCGATTCTCTGGGCCTCATTCTGGATTTCTTTCTTTAGCCATCAGAATTTTCGAACACGTCGACTCCTCGGACAGTCAGCCTGGTAGAATTTTTTGGGATCGAAACAATCAGAATAGCCCTTTGTTCCATGCCCCCCTGTGTTGTCCTGGACGCAGTGTGGCGCTCCTTGTCTCGTGATTTCAAAGCCCCGACCAGTTCTATAATCCTCAATACGCGGTGTACTTCAAGAGAGATACGTGAGAACAGACTATTGTTACCTGTCTGGGCTCCGCAGTTGCGCTGTATGCGCTGCAGCAATATGTTCTTCATCTTTGTGCAACGACCTTGTTTCACTTGTATGACCCCGCAAAAGTTTTAATACATAAATACATGAACATTCCCTACACAACTTCCCTTTATGATGAAGAGTTCGGGTGTGCAGATGTAGATGCGAGCCTCAGTAGTACATCCGCCTAAAGTAGTTTTTTTAATTATTATTTATTTACGCCTTCGGTTGATGTCACGCCTGAAGCAGTTGTTTTAATGATGCGCCTGACCATTTTGTGCTTTGCATTAACTTTAATGCCGCACTGGCGTTCAACTCCGCGGAGAGCTAGGTATAGTATAGTTATTGCATAGTACGTCACTTCCTAACACTCAACGTCGGATCGCCGATGGTTTCTGAGTCAGGGCCCGAAACATTTCACCACAGACGTATGTCCATGTATATGTTCATCATAAAAGAAAACGCGAATAACTAACCCTTGACTAGAAGAAGTATTCAAGCTCTTATACTGGGAAGGCTTAGGAGTGAGGATCGACGGCGAATATCTCAGCAACCTACGGTTTGCAGATGACATTGTCCTATTCAGCAACAATGGAGACGAATTACAGCAAATGATTGAGGACCTTAATCGAGAAAGTGTAAGAATTGGGTTGAAGATGAATATGCAGAAGACAAAGATAATGTTCAATAGCCTAGCTAGGGAACAAGAATTCAGGATCGCCAGTCAGCCTCTAGAGTCTGTAAAGGAGTACGTTTATCTAGGTCAATTACTCACAGGGGACCCTGATCACGAGAAAGAAATTTACAGAAGAATAAAATTGGGTTGGAGTGCATATGGCAGGCATTGCCAAATCCTGACTGGGAGCTTACCACTGTCGTTGAAAAGAAAAGTGTACAATCATTGCATTCTACCGGTGCTAACATGTGGGGCAGAAACTTGGAGGTTAACAAAGAAGCTCGAGAACAAGTTAATACCGCACAAAGAGCGATGGAACGAAAAATCTTAGGACTAACGTTAAGAGGCAGGAAGAGAGCGGTGTGGATCAGAGAACAAACGGGGATAGCCGATATTCTAGTTGACATTAAGCTCAAGAAATGGAGCTGGGCAGACCATGTAATGCGTAGGATGGATAACCGGTGGACCATTAGGGTTACGGAATGGATACCAAGAGAAGGGAAGCGCAGTCGAGGTCGGCAGAAAACCAGATGGGATGATGAAGTTAGGAAATTCGCAGGCGCAAGTTGGAATACGCTGGCGCAAGACAGGGGTAATTGGAGATCGCAGGGAGAGGCCTTCGTCCTGCAGTGGACATAAATATAGGCTGATGATGATGATGATGATGATGATGATGATGATGATGATGACTAGAAGACATTTCTACAAACCCAGATTCGCTTGCGCCAGTGAGAATTGCGTTATTTAGACTTCCGAAGCCTAAATTTTGTACTACATCATGTTTTGGAAGTGGCTGCTCAGAGCATGCGCAGTGCACATTGAAATAAATGCACGTAAAAAAACTATTGGGTGGGCTGTGTCGGGAACGCAGCCACAGTGGGGCACGTTAAATGTCTTGTGCGTGCTACTGAGGGTGTATACGTATATTGGCACTATGGTTTAGAAATGACGCAACCAAATACACACAAGTCCCATTTATTCACGAGTTACAAAGCCCTGCATGTATGACTTACTGATGCAGCTAGGGGAGGGAGGGGGGGGGGGAGGATTCTACGGTCTAATCGTGCAGCCGTGCTCGCTCCCTATTCGCATATACAGAGCCCGAAATGGTCGAAGGTGGTGGGCGCGGATTTGGAATCTTTGTCTCCTTTACTTTCTTTTTTTCTACTCGCGGACTTGCCGCTAGGCCTATGCATCAAAAGTTACCAAAAGGCATCAACTAATTGCATGCAGCCCTGTTTGGTGCAGTTACTGCAGCAGTGAATTAGCGCACTTGTTCGTTATCTAACGGGTTATAGTCATCCGCCAGATTCGGCTTTAGTTTGGCCTTCCTGAGCATCTTGTGCCTAATATGTCCTTATATAGTACGGGTGCACAGCCACAAAAGGTGTCAAATTTTCTCCGTGGACACAGGGAACGGGCACTTAAGACGCGTTGTGGGGTTGTCCCTTGCAAGGTGCCCAGGCGCAAGTGACAGCAGGTATCAGGGTCTCTTCACGCCATTTCTGGACTCTACATACGCGTGGAACGTGCTCGCCATAGCCGAGCAACTGTCAAATTTCTGCAAAACAAATTGCACTTGCAAGCCTTACTCCTGCTGAGCATCTATAGGTTAGAGTTTGATGGGTCACGCCTACCCTATATGGCGAGAGTGAGGCCTCTCTCAAATGTGACCACTCCCGCTCTGATCGACAAACATACTGCCGAGCTCAACCTCTCTCTGAACGCCTAGCGAGAGGCTAAATTTAGAGCTTCGATTGCGTCATTCGTAGCGCGACAACGGCGCCATCTGCGCAGGCTGAAACATGCATGATCGAGTAATTGATACTTTCCTCTATGCACAACGATACCAAAGTAAGGTGCGTGGGTAGTTTCGATTGCAATGATATATGCGATATTAGTGTTACATGTTTTCGTTACATTTCGTTACATTTGGTCAAAAGTTGTCTGACCCCGTGTAACGTAAAAACGTTTGATTAGTTTTTTTTTGTTCGCTCTTCAGTTTATGGTGCGAGGGCGAGAGGAGAGATAACAAATAAACTTTTCAGCGATTTTTCTGTCGCTGGACTCAGTTACCGTGACAGCTGCAGGCCCTCACAGCAGAAACCGTCCTCAAGAACAACTGCACTACAAGGTGGCCCAAGATGAATCGAACCCAACGCAAGTGAAGAACACATGTGCACGAACCGCATGGCGATATTATACACGTAGATGCAATAAAGAAAGCCAGTTATGTGGGTTCCTCCGTCTCCACCGATCTCTATAGATACTGCTGTAAATGTTGCCCGCCATGATTGGCCGCTATTCATCATCATCATCAGCCTATATTTTATGTCCACTGCAGGACGAAGGCCTCTCCCTGCGATCTCCAATTACCCCTGTCTTGCGCTAGCGTGTTCCAACTTGCGCCTTCAAATTTCCTAACTTCATCATCCCATCTGGTTTTCTGCCGACCTCGACTGCGCTTCCCGTCTCTTGGTATCCACTCTGTAACCCTAATGGTCCACCGGTTATCCATCCTACGCATTACATGGCCTGCCCAGCTCCATTTCTTCCGCTTAATGTCAACTAGAATATCGGCTATCCCCGTTTGTTCTCTGATCCACACCGCTCTCTTCCTGTCTCTTAATGTTAGTCCTAAGATTTTTCGTTCCATCGCTCTTTGTGCGGTCCTTAACTTGTCCTCGAGCTTCTTTGTTAACCTCCACATTTCTGCCCCATATGTTAGCACCGGTAGAATGCAATGATTGTACTGCAATTAATATCGCCCGAAAGTTCAGGCGTCCTTCGCTTGCTTTGCGTTCGAATTATCTTGGACCTCCCTTGGGCCACGTGGTCCTCGAACACTACAATGTTGAACGTTGTCGCCTCCGAAATACAGCGCCAGTCTCCCCGCCAAGCTCAGAGTACCTTGCACATATTACCGAGCGCGAACGTTGCACAATATTCCAGTAGTTAGCGCGTCCGGCCGCCAGTAAGTGATATCTGCAACATGGCATCTATGGCGTACTTCTGGCTCCCAAATTACTTCCAGCGCATGCAGCCAGAAAAGACATAGCCTTCGAGATCGGCTTTTGTTGTCCCTAGAGAGCTGTCGCTGGGGCGTGGATTTGGACACCGCCTGTTGCAAGCGGCCTCAGGGACCTGAGTTCGAATCCAAGTGGCGGTGGTAGGCAGTTTTGTTGTAAGTGTTAATGTAACTACCCCAGCACGTTGCTGTGACGTTCTTGTGCGACGCCTAATTCGTCGCAGTATCTTGGCAGTTACATTTCTACAATGAAACTGTTGAATAACATATGAGCTGTTATTAGCAGGTTCATTAGGTTTTGAGGTACCAATGAGCCGACAACGTATGTGTCGGTGTTCTGTCATGATGCACTGTTTGACCACAAAGAACAGTGGTGCTCTAATCGGAACTAATTTGAGGGTCAAGATGCGGTGCTAAAAGCCCGCATGCTGGGGCTCGGAGTCTCCGTAGCGTGAGCAATGTTATATAAGCGGTGGTCATATGACCGGTGCCGTCTTAATCACGTAACGCCGATTAAGCGTGATCTGGGGATACTTTTGGCATGCATGCTTGTAATACGCGTGAGAGTTCATCACGCATAAGTAAACACGCTTCCTAGGTGTGAGTTCTGCCACGTGTAACGTCTCCAAAGAAACTTTCTGTACGCTTAGTTTATGCATGCGTTTTTTTTTTTTTTGGGGGGGGGGGGGGGCTATTCTCGCGCATCACGCCTGCCAAGCATGAACGCAGTTTTAATGTCACGCCCGCAAACGAGACTTAATCTGTACGCCGGGCTTGCAGTAGCCGGATTGTTGCCTTCCTTGCAGAAAGGCCATGGTGCAAAGCCCACTTTTATGCAAGGACACCATTGCTCTTCGGTTGCCATAGCTACCGGCCAGGTCTAAAAAGCTTTAGAGCTGAAAGCTGTGACAGTTAGTATCCGCTAGAGCAGCGATGTCTTCCCTCGAGGGTTTACCGGCGAGAACGTTCTAACCAGAAAAATGCAAACAGTCACCAGCTACTACTACTACTACTACTACTACTACTACTACTACTACTACTACTACTACTACTACTACTACTACTACTACTACTACTACTACTACTACTATACTACTACTACTACTACTACTACTACTACTACTACATTCCTCCCTCCTCCCTTTTCCTTACACACACACACACAGTAACAAATTGGCGCAAGTTTGTCAGTTTGCTTTGCGTAATATATAACTATACTTGCAATACGCTTAACTAAAGTAGGGGCTAATGGCGCAATTCCGGAAAGACAGAACAGGCAGCAGCGCTCTTTCTGTCCTCTGCATTTACACAGGTTTCTGACGGCGTAAACTTTCTTGCTGGGTACTACTACTTTCTGCCAAACTTGGATAGCTCGATATTCGTACAACATTTCGCGGATTTAGAGCACGGGCTTGAATTTTCAAAGTACCAAGTCCATATATATGATGACTTCTACTTGCCTAACATCCACTATAAGCCGCCGACATCATTCAAAGCGGCAGCTTAGGGGCACGTGGCGTTTCGATTTGAACGAATTTCACCAGTTATACAGAACTCGAAGTTATACAGCAATATTTTAGATTTGATAACAACAAATGCCCAGATATTCTACGTCATTGAGATGTCACGTTAACGAGATTAATTGTTCCAGTAGACTGTTTCATCCACCATTCTCTATTTAGTTTCTTTTTTTTTTAATGTCAACTGTATCGAGATATTGCAGTACGAAAATACATACATTCGCTTGACGAATATGTGGGGCTCTACACTTATTTTTGCGAGTATGAATGATCTTCCTTCTTTACCCCGACAGGCGTTCTTTGTTTCAAAATGCTGACCTTCATTTTAAAGAGCGCAATGAAAAAAAATTATTCCGACAGCCCCCCTCCCCCCGCTTAGAAAGACTGAAAGTTTGTGTGACTGTCAGTTACTGCAGCGTGACATCATCTCAGTTCGGCAGTGGTATACAGCACATGAACTTCAACTACCCTGACAAAAACTTCGATGACGTCACGCTTTAAAAGGCATGGTTGCTTAATGTTTGACTGTTATCTTTCTGGCGGCGAAGTACGACGGGTTTATTATGCACGGGATCTTGCTGTTGAGGTCGACTCTAAGTTACATTTTTATTCACATGTGTTACACATGTGAATGTTTTGTGTCCTCGTTTCTTGTCTGTGCGCTGCAGTTTCAAGCTGTGTTACATGTTGCTAATTGTGCACTAAGAGCACAATTAGCAATTCACAATTAGCAATTGGCCATTAGCAATTAGCAAACTAGGTAGTGGGATCAAATCCCGGCCGCGGTGGCCGCATTTCGATGGAGGCGAAATGCAAAAACGCCCGTGTGCTTGCGTTGTAGCGCACGTTAAACAACCCAGGTGGTCAAAATTAATCCGGAGCCCTCCACTACGGCGTGCCTCATAATCAGAACTGGTTTTGGCACGTTAAACCCCAGAAAGAAGAAGAAGAAGAAGAAGAAGAAGAAGAAGAAGAAGAAGAAGAAGAAGAAGAGCCCTTGATTTTATTTTACGTATAACAAAAAAATTTCCCACATTCCAATGCCCTTTGGTTTTCTATCGCGCTCTCATACGGTCGCGTCTTGAGTTCGCATTTATAGTGCGGGACGTACTATCTCTACGTTTAATGACCTAATTGGGAAAAAAAGTTAAAATAAATGTATATCAGGCACCGGCGGTTTTACAGCTACAATTGCATTTTGACGGACTTTGGGCTAGAAAAGTTGGGTTAGAATGCTCCCGTGTGACATGGACATTTGCATCAAGTTGTACGTGGTAAGCCTTACTGTGTGATCGCTGCGTTCTCGTGTTCCATGTGGCAAAACTTGTAAGTACATACATACATTCTATCCAGATTTTAGATCCGCTTGTCCAATGCTGCGATTGCAAACCACTTCTTTTATTCTTTCACAATGATATTTGTTTCATATATTTATGAATGCAGGTTTCTTTTGAGTTTGTTTTATATTTAATACTTAGTGAACTGTCAAAAAGAAATGCTCAAAATAAAAAGGCCACGTATTCTTCATTTTATGCGAGAAACGAAAAAAAAATACTATCCAATATCCAACGGTCCAACAACAAAAATGAACACTTTTTATTTTGTTTCGCAGTATACGATGCAAACCAAGTACGATTGAAATAAAGGTATCATGCAACAACTAGCTCACGAAGGCTCTGCCTCCCTTCGGTAGTTCAAGCACATGCGGCACAGCATTGGGTTTGAGAAATGGTACACTTAATGTTTACAAGGACACTAAGTGGAATTCGAACATATTCTATGTCAGAGCGTAATAATAAGAAGCAAAGAAAAATAATATGTACTAAGCTACAATACATTCAGCAATGCAAATTACTATATGCTATCCAAAACAATAATTCTAAAAAATACAGTCATGGGTAGTAGCAAAGCATTCATTTTAGAGAGAGAAATCATAACGTCACTACTGAAGAAAAAAAAAAGACAATGGTACCACTGGTATTACATCTCTCCTTATATCAAACTGTTCAAACAGTACGTTATAAGGAAGGTTAACGTTTGAATTTTGCTTTACTAGAAAACCTCTTACTGGATGAGCGTTTAAGGTACGTGGTGGAGCAACCGAAAGTTTTTGAAAGCCATAATTTGTTTTTGTCGTTCAAACTCACAGTGTTTATGTCGAGAACTGTAAGATGTGTTGACATTTAAATATTTTTACTCAAAATATTGTTCATCTCTTCTCATTAGTTTGTGTATATAAATTGATTATTTATTTCGTTATTTTTATGGAATGTTCAGTAGTCTGCATTTTAAAAACAATCTTTTTGTGCTTTTACGAAGTGACAGATTTTCAATAGCACGTAGAGCTCTTTTTTTTTGAGGGGGGGGGGGGGGGGGGTGTATAGGAAGTCTCATCGTGTTAGTCTTTGTATACGTTCCCCATATTAGTATGCAATAATGAAAATAAGAGTAAATAAGAGAGTAATGCATTTAATAATAAGTTTATTTGCCATCATACATATTAGATGGGAGGACGGAGGGAAAAAAGCTGCTCACATGCAGCTTGACCAGCCCACAGCCCCTGATTTGTTTATTTTGGCAGAAGCAGCAAATCAACTCATAAAAGTATACACAAAATTGGCACAGTAAGTGAAATGTAAATAACAGTGCAATGATGGTGTCTTGAACAGAAAACAGATTATATTAACAATAAAATCCACGGAACAACATGAAATCACAGCGAAAGGAAGTGTGCAAAATTAAGCACTGTACATAATACGGAGATTCCGATAAGAAGAAGAAAATAAATCAAAGCCATCTAATTCGTAGGCGTTCAAAAGACAGGGTAATGTGTAAGATAAACGCTGTTTTCCGGTATGAAGACGAGGAGTATGAACTAACCAGCTTTCTGCATGTCTAGTTGGGTAGCATGATAATTTATTTTCCAAATTTGCTAGAATTTGTAGACGATCATATAAACTATCTTTGGGACGATCATATAAACTATCTAACCACGAAGTTAGCTCCAATCACTGGCAGTGATTGGAGCTAACTTCGCAGAAGCAGTCGGACAACAACGCAAATGGCAGCATTACTCGAATAAGTAATAGATAACAACATTTATTTATTATGCCTATAGAGTGATCCACTTTAGTGGCTGAATATTTGACGAGTTCTGACGAAAAATATTCTCTTGAAGTACAACTCCAAAAAACATTTTTTTTTAAATTTGCGTTCAACGTAGGTGGTGTCATATTCACTGGTGATCGTTTTATTCTTTGGTCCGAACACCACATACCTTGTTTTAACATTAAATTCGCCTTTAGCCATATTGCGAGTTTGGATAACAATGCTTTAGCGATGTCCTGCATTTCCTGACAATCTTTTCCAGCGGAAAATACATTGGCGTCATCAGCATAAACTGCTATATCCTATAGCACCGTGTATATTAACTAGAAATATAATGAAAATTGGACGGGACCTTATATAGACCTTTGTGGGTATGCCTGTTCAGACTATTCCTAGTCTGAATAGTCTATATATCTAGTCTATATATCTCGTGGGTTGGCGCAGTGACGTCACGGCTTAGCTTCGCCTCTGCGCAGCCGTGGCAACCACTCCGCATGGCGTGGTGACGTCATGGCTTGGCAAAGCTAAAGGCGAAGCGATGCGGCGTGCGTGATGACGTCACGGATCACGTAGCTGTGGTGATGCTAGGCGCGGTCGGCGTAGCTGGGGTGAAGCGTTGCTAGGCCACGCATGGTGACGTCATCACCAGGCGGAGGTTTTGAGGCATACACTCGACGGACCATCCTCGAGCTTAAAGACCTTCGATAGTTCACAGGGGTATGTGCCATTGCGCTTGGACCCTATCTGCACTACCACCAGGATCGGCCCCCATTTCGGTGTTACACCTGACGGCAAACGCCCAGGTTAAACAGCTTCGTTGTTAAAACGTGCGCATATTTAGCGTACAAGTTGCAACTATATGTGAAGAGAAGCTTTATAGTGAAGCGGCCAATTGAAGGCTTCACAGGGGATGGTGCATGCGTACAACTGTGTTTAATTTCACCATATATGCAACATGTAAACGCATTCAATGTTTATGTTTATCCACCCCGAGCGTCACAATTTTATTCTCGCGCAGTCTTTATGTGTATGCACTACAGCGCTCACCAGATATATGCCTAAATTTGATCACCAAATAGGGCTGATTTGGTGATCGGAATTATGAGTGCAAAGTTATTATACGTATTTACATACTCGTCGCTCTTCTGCGTGTACAATTCTCCGCACCATTATTTTTTGACGAGAATCATACACCGCCTATTGGCCGCTAGATAGATATGCGCGTGTATGGCGTGCGTATTGTTTAAAGACTGTTTGTTCCGGGACTGTAGCGGAGTCATAAATAATGCTGGTATGCATTTCTTTTTTTTTGCGATGTACAGAAGCATTGGGCCTTGCAATATAATATTTACGCTGTTAATTAAGTACAGTGACTGTACATATGTCGAGAATTTCAATTTTGTTGCCGCTTTTTGACGGTCTCGCGCGCGAGCCCGCGAGCTGCTGCGTTTCTTTCGTTTCGCTTCGTGGAACCATCTTACGAGCTGTGCATGTGGACACTTGCGTTGTTGTCCGACTGCTTCTGCGAAATGGATCCCTCAGTGCGCGCACGTTTGGAGAGGCTGGCCCAGCTCAAGGATCCTTACCGTGATACACTGCCGTCAGGGATGATGCCCCTAACTACTGGTATGATAAG
This sequence comes from Dermacentor silvarum, assembly GCF_013339745.2. NCBI lineage: Eukaryota > Metazoa > Arthropoda > Arachnida > Ixodida > Ixodidae > Dermacentor > Dermacentor silvarum. The sequence continues at coordinate 150,320,325 of NC_051156.1, forward strand.
TCGGTGCCACATGAACGTTGAGGTAGACGCACAAGAGGGTGACAGAGCGTGATCGTGCGCAGGCGCACGGTAGAAAATGAGTTTCGTTCTCTGCGCGCGCGACTGCACGACGTGGGAATAAGCAGATGATACGGAAGTACATCTCTCTTGCTACGGTACGAAGTAAAATAAGGACACGCAGACATTCGGCTTTTATAGTGCATTTCTCCTTTGACGGAATGCGGCGGGCTTGGCCTCCAAAACAAACTCTTGACGTCTGGCGAAGCACCATTGTGGGGATGTTTTATTAGATACAGAGAAGCCAAGCACAAGCGATGAACCCTGATACGACGTTAGTATGATAGGCAGCGAAACGTGCGCTTATGGATGTTACGGATGGCGAAGTTTTCTGTAATAAATTTGGCATAGTGGGTCTTTCATGGCGGCTTTCATAACTCTGAGCGCGCATTTTAACGTGATAGCGTTAAGAGCCCCGTGTCGCAGAAAATCTGTCGTCGGCGTCCTTGGCGGAAAGAAATTATCCCGAACCACCCGGACCGCGCAGGCCCTCCACGTGGTGCAGGGTATTGGTGAACAAAATTGAATTTATCACAGTGAAATCTGTGAGAAAAATGGTAAATTACGACTTAACCACAACCTACAGACATTGTGGTGTCGGACTGTTATTTAAGTTTACGAGAAAACATAATTCTGTTACGAGGAAACTCAAACACAAACTCCTTTTCCAGCATTTCTACGATACCTACCTGGTGCGCTCGGGTAGTTTTACTTGCGAAAATGATATCCAGATGGCGCTCGCATCCTCGGAAGGTTAGGGAGCCTACATGCAAGCGCTTGCATGTAGGCTCTTCTTTGTAGGTTCGTTCGTTCTTTATACTAATGCTGTAAAATTCATCAATGTTGCCCGCTATGTTGTTATGGATTATAAATCCTATAAGTTTCCACGTCAGCTTAGGGTGCCTCGGCGCTGGTATCGAGGCACCCTACGGCAGGTCAAATTGGGACTTCGCCTGCGTAATGCGTTTTGGACACGCGCGCGTGTCGGGGCACAATTAAAAAATAACAAAAAAAGGTGCTAGGGCCTTCACATTTTAATATAAGACGACTTATATTGCCACTGGAAAAACGTCTTCCCGGCAATGCATTTCTGTTTAAAAGTTAAGCCGACTTTAAGGGGATCGGTGTAAGCTTGGTCTTTACAAGCTGGCTTTCCCACGTTCTGTGTTGCGGTGAAGCTCACTGAAACAAAAATACGTTGCGAACGGGGCCCGATAACGCTACCGCTTTCCACTCTTCAAGGTGAAGCTTAAGCGTCCTCCAATTTTTGTCGTATATTGGCGCTCGACGACATCGTCGCGCAGCAAGTTAAACGGTGCCGACTGCCGAGGGAGCAGTTATTGGGCTTATGCACGGAATTACAACTGCACCTGAAACCGCGTATTCAGCACGGTCACATGCTATACCGATGGACGTGCAGGTGCTGCAGACCTTGCCTTGGGGCTATGTGGACAATTTAATATGCAGTTTTCTGCATTAAAAAAATGTGGCTCCAATCCACGCTGTGAGGGTGATTGGACGGCGAAGCTATAAGCGACACCCACAACGATTACCCATTGTGACGTCGCTTGAATTCGCACGCATGGCTCTACAAAGAGTGAAACCAGAGACACTGGTTACACTAGAGTTTTGAATGACGTCAACACCTTTCGAAGCAGCTGCAAACCTAATGTTTCCCGGAACGCGATGGAGGGTGTTCCCATTGTTCACACGTACCTTATCATCCATCATGTGATCTTGATGCTTGTTTCGTGGTTTTTCTTTTGAAAAAGAGTGCTGAGCTGTATGCTGTATGTCCAATTTCGAAGGAGCTATGCTGTTTGTACTCAATTTTTAGCCTGGCGTTTTTTGCTTACGACGACACGAAAATTTCCTTGGCTGGTAGAGGTATACAGCTTCGATGTAAAATACGTTTAGTCACTTTGTAAAGGGGGGAACTGCCATTGCCTTGATAGTGCGACGAACGGGCGAGCGTGGTCGCGCTTGTCGGCACTGTAGCATACGCCCGCAAAATGCAGCTGTCAAAGAGAGGTGTGCAGCGATATGCCGTGAGAACATAGCCTCAACTGCAGACGCATGATGTGCAATCATGGTTTCAGGTGACCACGCTTCTTTCGCTTCTTGTCGTTCAATCCAAGCTTTGTTTCCTTCTCGCTCTCATACGACGGCGTAAGGTAAGTGCGCAGCTACTTCGGCTACTCTCTTAGCGTAAGAACTTTCTGGCTAAGAAAGTGCGTACGAAGGATGCAGCTTAGTGAATTCCGCCCCACAGGTTGTTATCTACCACAGGGAATTTTTGAACCTGCACCTAAATCTAAGCGCACGATCGGTTTTGCTGCAAATCAAGCACACGAGCAGACGAGCTCTTTGCAACAAATTAAGGAACGGTTCGAAAAGTCGGATTCAACGGCATATTTCCAATCATGGCGACAGTAGCGTTAGCAGTAATGAGCACCAAGTGTGATGAGATGACCACATTTTATCAAAAAGCTCTGTCACCGCATTTGTAGGGGTTGGCTTGACAGTAGACAGGAGTAATACAGGTAACATAGGGCTCGTATCCCAAAGGCACTAGGAAATTTCTTCGCATCGGAAAGACTCTCATAAGTTTCAAGCATATCTTGCCCACCCATGGCTCCCTCTAACATTCTAGATTACGTTACAGCGATCACGGCCAGAGAAGTAGGCAAGCAACGTCTGGCTCAAGCAAACCTGAGTGCTGTCCTCGCGAAAGACAATTTAGTCCCTGTGCAATGACACAGCCGCAATATAATGACAACATGCGTAACAGTCACCTAAGCGTTGAAACAGAGCTGGGAGTATCGAGGGCACCAGTGTTCACGTGGGAGACACAGCATGAATGAGACAACGGTGTGTTTTCACCATCGGGAAAACCCCTGAGGACTTGTGTGCCTTTTTGAATTGTCCGTTACAAATCAGCGGGACGTTGTTTTGGGCACTGGCTGCTGCGGACGATCTCCTTGGGCACAGGTGGTAACTGCTGTAGACGTAAAAGAACTGGGCATCAGAGAGTCTTCATAAATTCCAGGCGATCTTCACTGTGTGCCACTCGGTCTAGTTCAGTGTGCTCAGAACAGTGGACAAGCCGAGCGCACTGAAAACTGTGTTTTCAGAAGCATTGGCATCATCAACGGCATCGTTAAGGTAAGTTTTCTCGAAGAAATCTGAATTTTTCTAGGTTTGCTTGTGTTCTTGGTTTCCAGTTGATATTGTTGAAAGTCATGACCAATAAGGCCTTCAGCCATTAACTAACTGTTCAAGAATGACCATGTTCGGCAGGTTCGAGATGGAAGAGCCAGTACGGATGAAATTGTACATATTAGGCAACAGTAAAAGATATCGGTCTTCCACGATCTTTACTTCTCGGTAGTTGAGCATTATTTCCGCAGCCATGATCGATAGACATGCTCTCCTTTAATGGAGGTTATAAGCGCGGCCGTTCAGCAGGTTCTGTACGAATTCTGGCGTAGCAGTTGGAACCGGTATTGAGGCTTTGCTCATAAATAGAGGAAGCAGTAGGCTCACATTCTTTAAGAACCTCTCCAATTCGTCGGCATCCTCGGGCTCGAAAAAAGGACTATGTTTGAATTGTTCGTAGGTGGTGTCTTTTATGGCGGCAAATACATTTCTTGCTTGGACGTCTTCTTCGTGGCTCGTTAGAAGTTCCGCCAGAAACAAGTCCCATAGTCCACTCAGTTTGATTGTGCTGCTCGTGCAAGTTTCGAAGCGACGTCAATTCGCTCGCTGCTGCCACCGCGCTTACTCACTCCAGCGTTTTGCCTGCGAGTTTCCGCGGTCATCGAATGAGATGCGTTCTTGTTTGCTTGTGCGCGCGTTACACCATGCTTTTTCATTTGGTTAGTATGTCCATGTTTACACGTTTATACGATGGATAAAACTACTATCCTTACTTCGTATAGCTGTCCACTAATTTGCTATCGCAATCGATGCTTCATCTTTCGGGCGAAACTGTGCCTTTTTTCTTCCGGGAGCACTCTTCCAGAACGAAACGGAGGAACAGAACGTCAGGTGTGGGAGCTTTGTGGAGCTTTGGACAAGAAAAATGTTCGTTAGTTTGCTCGCTCACTCGTTCGTTCGTTCGTGTTCGTTGGTGTTCGTTCGTTCGTTCGTTCGTTCGTTTGTTCGTTCGTTCGTTCGTTCGTTCGTTCGTTCGTTCGTTCGTTCGTTCGTTCGTTCGTTCGTTCGTTTGTTCGTTCATGGACATTCATCGTCGATGGGCTTTCAGCACTATTTTATTTTATTTTTTTACACGCTTGCGCTTGAGCCGAAATGTTCTTCGGTGACCCTGCGCAACCCACTCTGGGGGATCGGTCATGAATCGGGCGGTGCAAGGGTACAAAAATAACACTAATATTGAGGAAGATAATTTGAATCAAATCTGGCCAACTCGAACTTGTGCAAATTAAAATTTTCGTGATATAGATATGAACAATATTTTATCTATATTTCCGCGACAACTTGGCCACATTTCGATGCAGGCGAAATGCGAAAACACCCGTGTACTTAGATTTAGGTGCACGTTAAAGAACCCCAGGTGGTCAAAATTTCCGGAGTCCCCCACTACGGCGTGCCTCATAATCAGATCGTGGTTTTGGCACGTAAAACCCCACAATTTAATTTTTTAACTTGGCCACATTCAAGTAACGCGCCCATCGACCCTCGTATTGGACACTGTGCATGCCGTACCATGGTGTAGTTGAGCAACAACGGGCAGCGATCATGGTGGCAAGAGTAGTCGGTTGGACCCGGCTCGCATGCGCCACGCGCACAAGGTATCACGCGGGGAGAAAGAAGACGATTCGACGCCAGTTTTAGAGCGCGACTGGCGGACATTCTTCACGACCGTAGTGACTTTGAGTAGTGGGCCCTTAATAAATATTGTTGTTTTATTAATCTGTGTTCCGTAACATCGTTACAATATATTACAGAATATTTATTCGGTCGTGAGAGCACGGCGTCGTTGTCGTTCCTTGAGTTGTGACCTTGTTCTCTTACGCACCGTTTTTAATGAACATATGACATCGTCCTCCTTGACCATATACAGTGGCTCAGCCTGGCTGCGCCATAGTTCACGTCACAGTCCTCAACACTTACGTAACATTCGGACTTCTAACCAGCACTCTCGGCGCAGCTTACCGCCATCTTATCAGCCGTTGAAGTCATTGCAAATATGTTATAAATGTATTTTATGCTTCTCTTCTTCTCATAACAATATGATATGCATAAAGTTTAGAAAAGAACGATTATGGGGCTTTATGTGCCAATACCACGATATGATTATTGTGGTATCGCGACTCCAGATTAATTTTGAACGCACACAATGCACAGCACATGGGGGTGTTTTTGCAGTTCGCCTGCATCGAAATGCGGGATCATGCGTAAAGTGTAGAGTCAGTGCAGGACATGTTATTGAACGCTATGCTTATGCTGAAACGTGGATTTGAACGCGTATAATGTAGCTATTCGTCCCGCTGGGTTCTATGCCATTCTTATCCTCCACCATTCACAACCGGTTGATCCCGTTGACCACTGGCGAAACACGACAAGCAATGGCCATTGGCGTAGAATCGCTGAATTATCCCGGCCTTGATTAAAAGCCCACAAAAAATTCACCGACGAATACGGTACTCCCTAATGCCAAATTTGAGCGCAACTCTATACGTGTTTTCATTTCGCGATATATTCAGTGGTGCGGACAATCTGTTTCGTGCAGCACATTGCAAACAGAGCGTAGTGTCACGCGACTACCTCGTTAATCGGGAGATCGCGCGAGGCAGCGCGTGGGTGACGCGTGGGCGCGATTCACATCAGCCGCCGCAGACAGTCCTCCGTTAACGCAGCGCTTTGTTTCTATATATGGTATCGGGGGACGCGCTCGCCGCATGCCATCGATGAACAGACGACGGGGCGCTACTCGGGTGCCATCTCGTAGCGGTCGTCGCCACAGAGCCCGTCTTGCGCGGTACTACGTTTTCTTCTCACGCTTTCGCCATACTTTTTTCCCGCGCTTTCCTCTTGGCGCTCTCTTCACTCTCGCCGTCTTTCATCCCCCGCTGCGCTCCGCGTTCGCTCTTTCATCATTCGGTGTGCGCGTTCACTCGGTCACGCCGAGGGACGACACCCAGGGAAGCCGAGGCACGCCGACGCTCAATGCAGGAACGGGCGCCTATAGAAGCTGCACTTTAAAAGGCACTAATTTCCTGTTGTCATCTATGGCCCACAAACGTTCGAGTACTACAGGGGCTATTCTACAAAAAAATATGGGAACCCATAATTCGCAGGGGATTCCCATGGGCGATCTACGCACTTTAGAGTAATACGCCTGTAGAATTTACCTACCTAATTTTTTTTCGGTGAAATACGAGCATGCAGATATGTGCACCGACAAACAGGCGCCTATAGGGATCACTGAGGATAACATGCCATCACATCATCCGTGACTCACCGTGTTATCGCGGTTACTTTTGTTCGTTTGAGTAGTTCGCGGCTATATTCAGGGGAGGGGGGGGGGGGGGGAGCGCGTTTTCACGCACTCACTCCGGGGGGTGGTAGTTGCCGGAAGCTGCGTGCGAATACAACAGTTAAACGCCGTAGAGCCGCCGCATGTCAGAAGCGGCGAGCGGGCCATTTTTCAAGCTCACGCTCTTTTCAGACAGCTCTGGAAAATTACTCTTCGGGTGAACAAAGAAAGAAAGAAAGAAAGAAAGAAAGAAAGAAAGAAAGAAAGAAAGAAAGAAAGAAAGAAAGAAAGAAAGAAAGAAAGAAAGAAAGAGTGAGCTAAAGGCAGAGGGCTCTCATGGGTGGAACTTAATGCAGGCTAGAAGAAAATTACTCCTGATTTGTCACTTTCCGGGTTTTCCTTTTCTTTCTTTTTATTTCGCTCTTCTAGCACGTGGACATGCTCCCGTTACTTGCCACTGACAGCTCGTCCTGTGCTTCCGTACGTGTCCGGTGTCATATGACTGCTGGGTGTTTACCTCCGTCAGTGCCATCGGCAGACTCTGTTTTGGCAAGTAAAATGAATGTTGTTCTTTTTTCGTTAATAGCGTGGAAACTTGGCGCCTCTGAAAAATAGCCGGCGAGATGGAACACTTCCCTATGAAGCGCTCATCGATCATAAATGTTTACCTTTGAGTGTCCCGTCTGTACTTGCCGCACCCGAAATGTATCGAATAGCGGTGGTGGTGCCTCGGCACCAACCGAAATGGTGGACACGACTTGGGGCAACTTCGCATATACCGGACCTCCCAAGCCTATTAACCATGCATACGATCTGCGACGTTGCAAAGTGATTTAGTTGCTTTTTTTTATATAGGTGTACCCAATACCGAACGTAGTTCGTACGACACAGACATAAGGTAAACGGCACCTTTTAGCTGTGACACTTAAAATATCTTGATAGACATTACAATTCAAGTATTTTTCGGGTTTTCGTCAAGCGGATGTGTGCGCACTATAGATCAACGCACTACAGGAAATACTTTGCGCGACTGCGACTCTCTGAATATGGCCGGCCGCTGGAAGGTCTGCTTTAAAAAAAACGGGCGTCGCTTGGTAGCAATGGCAGATCCGGAGGGGAGACCCTGGCTCTTCGACTCTCCCTCACCCCCAAAACATTAGATTACCCGCCCACCCCATTCTGGCGCCTTCTCCCGCCTGTACCAACTCATTGCATGTACACGTCGGCAATCTGTGGTAACCCCCCCCCCCCCCCGCCATTTTCCATCTCTTTAGAAGTGGCTGATGAATGGAACATGCCACACGCGTCTACAGATGCACCCCATCGTTCAAGATATTCTTCAATGTGACAAAGCTGAAGGAGGTTGTACAACCGTCCACTATTCCTAGCCGGAAACGTCGCATTTTCAGTGTGAAAACGAAGATGCAACCAGACAGCGGAGGCACGCATAAAGCAAGGGGACAGAATGAATGAATGAATGAATGAATGAATGAATGAATGAATGAATGAATGAATGAATGAATGAATGAATGAATGAATGAATGAATGAATGAAGCTTTATTTGAAACGGCTCTTCGTCCCCGCCATCCGCCGCTTCGGTGCCGTGTGATTATGAGATCCTCTAGAGAGGAAGTTGATGAGCGGGTGGCCTATTGTCGATAACAGCGTAACCACAGACGACACCATAGATGACCCCACAGAAGGATGAACACACCACACGCTGTTTCAAGCTCACTAACTGCTGTCATCAAATAATATTATTGATGGGTTTACGTTTGGAGCGCATTCCGTATCAGCGTATCCCGCAAATAAAGTCAATACGTGCGGACATATTAGACACCCATTAACGGAATACGCTTCAGTATTTGATGACGGCTTGAAGTCACGGAACTCACACAAAGACAAAAAGTTTTCTTTCTTCTTTTCTTCTTTCTTTTTTTCTGCGTGCGGGTGCGAATTCAGCACCGTTATGTGTATCGAAGTAAATAACAAAAATATTGACACGGAGATGCATGAATTAGCAGTTTATTGAAGATTCGGAGCTCCCACCACTTTGCGCTTGTGATGTTGATTGAACCTCCTGTGCAGCTTGGCGGAGTCATACTCAAGCCAGTATAATTTACGCAAGTTCTTTCTTTCTTTCTTTCTTTCTTTCTTTCTTTCTTTCTTTCTTTCTTTCTTTCTTTCTTTCTTTCTTTCTTTCTTTCTTTCTTTCTTTCTTTCAGAGGCTGCCCGAAGAGACATTCCTCAATTAAAGTGCCAATAACGTCAAGCACCGGACGCCCACCATTAGGAGCTAAACGCAGCAAAAGGACAACCACTTTCGCTTTGCACAGCCACAACTGCAATGATGCCAACAATTTCCTTCGCACTAACGCCACCTATAGCTATCCTTTTCCTGCGGCCTTTTCCACGTCGCAAAAGCGTGAAGTTACACGCCAACAAACTTGTCTCGCCCGTAGCTGTTGATCTTCGCGAAACTGTCTCTCAAAAGCCGTGGAAAGAAAAAAAAATATATATGAAAAGAAAACAAGAAAAAGACAGCTCGAACCGCTGCGGTAATCCATCTTGTCCACGGAGATTCCGTTTCCGTTAGCCACTGTCGTCGCCTCCGGGCCCTGTCGTCTGCTGCAGAAGCCGTTTCGTTTCGTCTGCTTCACTTCGTGCGACCCCGCTGCAGTGGTACGCTTTCGCATACACAACCGCTATGTATATAGACGCGTGTGTGTTCCGTACACCCTCCGAGAGCATTGCGCGCGCTCCTTTTTACCGTTCCTCCTTCTCCTCCTGATCATCTTTCCTTTATTTTTACATATTTTTTTAGGAGGAGCCGCCGCTACAAGCAGCAGGGGTGTCCCAAAGGGGGCACTCGCGCGCGACCACCACGATACCTCTTCTCTTCGGGCGCCGACGAGTGAGAAGGGCGTGAACTGGAACGGCCGAGAAAGAACGCGCTGCGGCCGGTCGTACGTCACTCGGATGGGCAGCCCCGTACTTCCTCGCGCTGGTTCCTGCTACTCACCCATCCCCCCCCCCCTGCCCCCCCCCCCCCCCTCCCCATGGGCCCTCTGCCGGCTCCGCCAATGTGCCTCTCGCGTATTCGCGTTACTGCTCTTGTTTTTCCTCCGCTTCCACGGGTTTAGTCGTTATCTTGGGTGCTCAAACCGGATGAGAAGGTCTTCCCTGGCTTAAATTTGAAGTGCCTACAAGCTGACGACGTGTTTTACTTCCCCGATCGAAACCTTAAAAAAGAAAAGACTGCGACCGCCAATGTAGAGCCGTGAGCAGGAACATATCGGCACAGGGTGCATCATCCGACCTAGCTAAAGTTGTGGTGTGTAGTGCGTTTGTTATGTGAAAGAGTTGAAACAATAATTATTGCTAATTGAAACCTCCTGTCTTTAGCACTGTAAACAAGCTGTAAAAGACACCTGTAATTTATTTAACTTAGTTGAAGATGTATCTCGTTCTTTAATCATTATAACACATTTAACTTTGATAAGACTAAAGTTATGGCAACACGCGAAGAACAGTCGAGCAACGATATAATATCGATATAGTGCTTATAGCGGTCAGTGGCGAGGCAATTTTGCGTGTATTCGCAAAACTCCCGATTCAGAAAGCAGCATAGGAAAAACACTTTTATGTAGCACGTACTGAGCAACAGAAAGCTGTATAGGAAGTTTATCATGTTTCTCTACAATTTTCTCACTGACACTTGTCACCTAATTATAATATTCGAGAAGTTGATTAATTATTTACGACTAATTATGCAATTAGGCGGAATGCAAAAAAATTGTCGCAGTTTCACCCGAAAGGCGATGATGATGATGAAAAACTTTATTGAATAAAATAAAGAAAGGGAGAGGCAAGGGAGCGGGTAGAAAGGCGAAGCATCAACTGCGATAGCAAATTAGTAGAGAGCTATACGGAGTAAGGATAGTAGTTTTATCAGCTGTATGCAGCATGCAGCAGCAGCAGCAACGCGCAGAACTGTTGTCGACGCCGTCGCCGTTTTGTCCACGTTCGCACCGAACGCGCGCGGCGTTGGTGTTTGTTGCCAGTGCCTCTGGGGGCGGCTCGGAGGTTTTCAACGAGATCAGAATGGGACGCTCGTCGAACAGCGTCGGAAATTTTACCCCCCTTCTCGCCTCGCAACGTTTTATAGCGATAGCAATTATATGGACACTCAAAAGCAAATTTCTGCCGTCGGCTTCGCCGTCGCCGTCGCCGTGAGGTTCCGTATGACGTCAATGGAGATGAAATCGTCGCCGCGCGCCGAGCGCTGTATGTGCGAGTGAAAGGGCGCGAGGGGCGCGCGCTTTCACGGGGAGTGAACGCACGGCGGAGAACAAACGCGCGTTCTGCGCCGTGCTCGCTTAACGGCTGCAGAAGTAGGCGTCTCTTTCCTCCTTTACAATCACCATATATGTAGAGCAAACGCGCCTTCTTCCGACGCGCGAGAGGCCGTGGGGGAGGGGGAGGGAAGGGAGGCGACGTTTAGCTGCGGCACCAAGTGCCTATTTATATCAGAGGCTCCGGCAACAGTCACCAACGCCGCACGCATTTTGAGCGAACGCGGGCAAAACGCCGACGGCGTCGACAACAGTTCTGCGTGTTGCCGGTGCTGCTGCATGTCCAAGTTTATACAGCTGATAAAGCTAATATCATTACTCCGTATAGTTCTCTACAAATTTGCTATCGCAATTGATGCTTCGCCTTTCAGGTGAAACTGCGACGACTTTTTTATATAAATACGCATTTGGTGACGCAGATAAATGTCGCCTCCCCTCCCTCCCTCCCTCCCGCCCCCCCCCCCCCCCGGCCTTTCGCGCGATGGAAGAAGTCGCGTTTGCTCTCTATTTATGGTGATTGTAAGGGAGGAAAGAGACGCTTAATTCTGCAGCCCTTCAGGGAGCACGGCGCAGAACGCGCATTTGCTCTCCGACGTGCGTTCGCTCCCCGTGAAAGCGCGCGTCCCTCACGCCCTTTCACTCGCACATTCATCGCCGTTGACGTCATACGGAACCTCACGGCGACGGCGACGACGACGCCGAAGGTAGAAATCCGTTTTGGAGTGTCCATATAATTGCTCTCGCAATAAAAAATAATCGGAGCATCTCCAAGCTACGGCAAACAACATTACCTTGGTTCTGTCCAGCTACGTGGCATTTGCATATTTCTTAAATCTTGGTGCATGATAGTTGGGACACCCTGTATATTCATATTAACGGGATAGCGTTAAGGGCCCCGTGCCGCAGAAAATCCGGCATCGGCGCTGGTGTCGCCATCCGTGGCGAAGAAAATCATCCCGAACCAACCCGCCCGCGCAATCCGTCCGCGTGGCGCAACGTGTTAGTGAACAAAAGTTGAATTTCTCGGTGAAATTCGTCAGAAAAATGCTAAAGTACGACTTTACCACAACCTACAGACATGGTGGCGTCGGACTGTTATTTGAATGTACGAGAATACATAATTCTGTTACGAGGAAACTCAAACCCAAGCCGCGCTCGGGTAAGCAACTCGCGAAAATTTTATCCAGATGGTGCTCGCATCCTCGGCAGGTCAAATTGGGACTTTGCCTGCCTATAATGCGGTTTGGACACGCGCGCGCGCGTCGGGGCAATAGCAAACAATTAATAAAATAATAAAAAAGCTCCTAGGGCCTTCACATTTTATTATATGACGACTTATATTGCCCCTGGAATAACGTTTTCCCAGCAATGCCTTTCTGTTTAAAAGTGAAGCCGACTTTAAGGGGAATGGTGTAAGTTTGGTCTTTGTAAGCTGGCTTTCCCACGTTCTGTCTTGCAGTGAAGCCTACTCATAAAGAAAAATGCGATCCGAACGGGGCCCGATAACGCTATCGCGTTCCACTCTTAAAGGCGAAGCTTAAAGGGACAGACAACCGCTCAGAACATGAATTGAGATAACCCCGCTGATGGAAAGATTGTCTATCGTATTGGCTATAACGGGCCCTGATTTTCTCCTTAAACATGGATTTATATTTTTAATTCTTCACAAAAAGTCGCGAAAAATGACCTTTGGCGTCCTAGGCGGCAGAAGCATGAATGTGCGTATGAGGTCTATCACGTGACCTTCTACTAGTGTACGCTGTTCCTGGTCTTTTTATTAATATTGAAATGCCCCAACACTCTTTCTATATAAGTTTTTTCTAACTTATAATGTGCAGATAAGCCTTGTTTGCAGTGAGTATAAAAGTGGCGCTGCCTTCGCCTTCGTTTTCGATGACTTGGCTTGGCTCGTCTATCGACTGAATAACAACGACGGGGGCCAGCCAGCCATGACGTAGGCATGTACTTGGGGAAACGCGATACAACTATAAGAAAGGTCTGTGCAACAACGCAAACTTATTGTACCTTTAAAAGTGGTTGGAAAGGTGACAATAGAGGTGATTAACCCCAGTTGCACTCCCTCCAGTGAAAGCAGGACAATGGGTGGCTTCGACAATATGCGAGGCGGGCCATCGATATCCCTTCTCAGCGTTATAAGAGGAGGGACTCTTATTTTTTTATAGGCTGCTCAGATCGAAAAATTCTGCTTACAAAATATCTATGCACTTTTGGAAGTAACCGCTGCAGGTGTAAACAGTAGCGAGGGTGAGCTTTTCGTTGCGCAATAAAAAAACTTGGTCCATAAAAATCGGTTGTCAGTCACTTTAAGCATCTTCCAATTTTTGTGCCTCTAACAGAAGTTTGTTGTTTAAAAAAATGTCACAGTTTCGCCCTAAGGGCGAAGCAATGCATGCGATAGCAACACAGCAATGTCATACGAAGTAAGGTGAGCGGCTTTGGTAGCAATATGAATTGTAGTAAACATGAGCTGATTAAGTAAGCAGGTGTGCTGCGGCGTAAGTAGACCGACATGAAGAGAGACTCGATGACCACGAGAAGGCGCGTGTGAAACGGTGGTGTTGATGAGAAGCGCTTCCCGTGGGCAGCGCGCGTGCGAAGGGACACACCTGTAGCGCTGCACTGCCGATCCGGGCAGCATTACATGTGTAGCGTGCGTTGGAAAAAGTGACCCGACTATTACTAACTGAATGAACAAGCGTGGTGTGAGCGCGCACAAACAAACATGAAGAGATCACACTGAATGACTGCAGACAACGACTGTCAAAACGCTGGCAGCAAGCATACGCCGCTGCGGGCGAAGGTACGTGCGGTCTATCGCTTCAACAGAAACTGAGCCGCGAATGCACGCGGCGCATAGAGGTCAGAGCCGTGTGGAGATAAGAGACGGTGCGGCGAGCGACGAGCGCGGTTGTTGGCAGAAGAAAAGTGCCCCCCCCCCCCCCCCCCCCCCCCCCCCCCGCTTCCTCCGGCGCTGGCTTCCCGCTTCCTTGCTTGCGCGTGGGAGAGATAAGAGACCGTGCGGTCGAGCGACGAGCGCGGTTGTTGGCACAGTAGAAGTGCCCCCCCCCCCCCCCCCCCCCCCCCCCCCCGCTCCCTCCGGCGCTGGCTTCCCGCTTCGTTGCTTGCGCGTGGGGGATTGAGTGCGTTCGCTCTCCGTGATAGCGCGCGTCCCAGCACGCTTGCGCTGGGGCATACGGCGCGCGGTGAAGATTTCATCTATACGGAACCTCACGGCGACGGCGACGGCGACGGCGACGGCGACGGCTACGGCGACGGCGACGGCGACGGCGACGCCGACGGCAGAAATCCGGTTGAAGTGTCCATATAATTGCTATCGCAATAAAAAAGCCGGCAGATCCCACGCCCTGTGAGAATCGATGTTATGCGAAGCAGTGCGCAGGGAGCCTGCCAAGTTAACGAAACGACCATGAGAGCACCAAGACGTAGGCGGCTCTTTCATGACCTACATGACACGCATGTCATGAATTCATGTCATGAGTCCTAAGGAGTCCCTTTAGCTACACCTAAGAGACCTTAAGGTGAAAGCCTTAGTCATGCTCATGACTATGACTTCTATCACCATACTTTAGTGTTTCCTTCACTTAGTACCCTCGTCCGAACCCATTCCTGTTTTTTGAGTGTTAATCTTTTTTCGCTGAGTCATGCTCATGACTATGACTTCTACCATCATCATTTAGTGTTTCCTTCATTTAGTACCCACGTAAGAACCCATTTCACTTGCTTTTGAGGGTTAATCTTTTTTTGCTAGGTCATTGTCAGTTTTGCTGAGTCATGCTCATGACTAAATTTCTACCATCAACATTGAGTGTTTCCTTCACTTAGTGCCCGCTTCCGAACCGATTCCAGTGGTTTTTGAGTGTTAATCTTTTTTCGCTGAGTCATTGTCATTTTTGCTGAGTCATGCTCATGACTATGACTTCTACCAGCATCCTTTAATGTTTACTTCACTTAGTACCCACGTCCGAACCCATTTCAGTGGTTTTTGAGTGGTAATGTTTTTCGTTGGGTCATTGTCATGACCTACATGACACGCATGTCATGACATTTGTCATGACCTATTCCTTATGTTCGTCATACACTCCTGCCATGCTATGCCAATTTTGGTACCTACCAAGTTAACGAAACGACCATGGGAGCACCAAGACGTACGTGGCTGTTTCATGAAAAGTTGTAGCAGTTTCACCTGAAAGGCGAAACATCAATTGCGATAGCAAATTTGTAGAGAGCAATACGGAGTAATGATATTAGCTTTATCAGCTATATAAACTTGGACATGCAGCAGCACCGGCAACACGCAGAACTATTGTCGACGCCGTCGGCGTTTTGCCCGCGTTCGCTGAAAATGCGTGCGGCGTTGGTGATGATGATAAGTGGTTCTTGAGGGAAAGGGAAAGGTTGACGCTATCTTCTGCAGCCCTTGAGGGAGCACGGCTCAGCGCCAACGGGGAGGGGTAAGTGGGAGCGAAAGAAGGGATAGAGTGGAGTCACCATGGCTGGGCGAAGTTGCCGGATCTGGCGCTGAGCCGTACTCCCTCAAGGGCTGCAGAAGATAGCGCCAACCTTTCCCTTTCCCTCAAGAACCACTTATCATCATCAGCCCTTAAGCGAGCACGGCGCAGAACGCGCGTTTGTTCGCCGTGCGTTCACTCCCCGTGAAAGCGCGCGCCCCTCGCGCCCTTTCACTCGCACATACAGCGTTCGGCGCGCGGCGACGTGCCCGGCGTACCTCCAGCAGCGGGGCCCACTCCTGCAGGAGTTCCGCCGCCTGGGCCTCCCCTCTGGCAAGGAGGAAGATCTCCTCTTCCCCGGCCGACACCACCTTTCTGCACTTCGAGGCGTCGTGGAGTTCCTTGACTCGTCAGGGCTCTCCGCACGCCTCTAAGGACATTTCTACAAGCGGGAAGGCCTCACGGCCTCCCATCCCACCCCGGGCCTGACCGGCCTGGCACAACACCCCTGCAGACTCTGCAGCACACCAAGGCCTTCCATCTCGGCCTGATACGTGCCGCCTATGCCTGCCGGTTTTGCTTCGCCCAGCCATGGCGACTCCACTCTATCCCTTCTTTCGCTCCCACTTACCCCTCCCCGTTGGCGCTGAGCCGTGCTCCCTCAAGGGCTGCAGAAGATAGCGTCAACCTTTCCCTTTCCCTCAAGAACCACTTATCATCGACGATTTCATCTCCATTGACGTCATACGGAACCTCACGGCGACGGCGACGGCGACGCCGACGGCAGAAATCTGCTTTTGAGTGTCCATATAATTGCTATCGCAATAATATACATGACACGCATGTCATGATATTCATGTCATGACATGACATCTATGTTCGTCATGTACTCCTGTCATAGTATGCCAATTTTGGTGCACATCAATTTAACTAAACGACCATGAGAGCACAAAGTCGTAGGCGGCTAGATAGATAGATACTGTCAAAGCAGCGAATGGTTCTAAAAGACAAGCAGGGTCTGTAGAAGAGCGAAAGCGAGTTAGTTATTGGCGACTCATCAGGTTGCTCATGCCTTCTCTTACATTCTTGACAAAGTTATTCCTATGAATTTTGAGAATGACAACACACAAGCAAGTGTCATGAAACAAAACACCGACAGCGCATGCCTTTTATGTTACATCTTCTGAGACTGAAATATTAAAAGTGCGAAACATTAACACAAATTTGAAAAATTATGTAAGAGGCCACGCATGAGGCTGCGTTTCAACCAGAAGGCTCGCCTTCGTGCATAGCGTTCGCCGGAAAACATTACGGTTACATAAGCTACAGTTGCCGGCAAGCGTGAGAAGCACTCAAGGATCTTTGAATGCTATCTCGTTCCACTACGGAGCGAGAAGCTTAAGCGTCCTCCAACTTTTTGTGCAAGCGTGGGTGGTTCTGTTATGATATTGATTCAATCAGCAATAGGTGGCGCTTTAGTTGAATGCGTTGTATTATTTATTGCGAAGTTTAATTTTCCATGTGGCATTAGAGTTACAGAATGGATACCAAGAGAAGGGAAGCGTAGTTGAGGATGGCAGAAAACTAGGTGGGGGGATGAAGTTATAAAATTTGCAGGCGCAAGTTGGAATGAGATAGCGCAAGACAGGGGTAATTGAAGGTCGCAGTGGGCATACAGTGGGCACACCCCACTGGTCCTACAGTGGGCATAAACATAGGCTGATGATGACGATTAGTGGTTCGCAACATTTGTGAGTGATAATAGTCAGCTTTGGAAATTTATAATGATTTTAACAGCGGAGCTGTTTAAGCCGGCCGTAAGTCCGTAACACGTCAGAAAAAATGTGGGCCGATCCCCGCGGTAGTGAGTGAGTGAGTGAGTGAGTGAGTGAGTGAGTGAGTGAGTGCGAACTTTATTGAGGTCCTGAGGAGAATGAATTAAAGCGGGGCCGGAGGCCCCGCCAATCAATCCGGTGGCTCCACCCAGGTCGGGGCCGGTAGACAGAGTCCTTCGGCGACGGCCCGGGCCCTCTGGACAGCCTTGAGCTGAGCGATGAGCTCCGTGCTCCGTGCTTCCGTGCTTCCCCGCGGTAGTAAAGGGTCCAAGCGCAATGGCACATACCCGGGCCCGCGAACTAGCGAAGCTGAGCCTGGCTAAGTCTAGATAAGCATGATTGGGACTACTTAAGCTTAGTCAGCCAATCAATAGCTAATCGATCATCGACAAATAATCAATAAATTTCGGGAAATGAGCTAATCGATCATCGACAAATAATCAATAAATTTCGGGAAATGCTGGGATGACTTGGTAGTGCTTAGCCTAGCCCGAATACGTGGCCAATACCTTGTGATAGCCAATCGATAGCCATTCAATAGCTAATCGATCAATAATTAATAAATTCCAGAAAAGCCGGCAATGACTTGATAGTGCTTAGCCCAGCCCAAAAGCCAGGACTAGCTAGGTGCCCATCAGCTCCGCTGTCTCTTTAGCATTCGCCTCCATTGCAAGCTACGCTATTTTTTTTTTTCAAAGCGTTTTTTACATATCTTTAATTTGATCACTTGGTCTTCTTTGTAAGGGCATAGTTTAAATTCCTTAAGCAAGGTATATTGATGATTTATACATTTTAAACTGCCTTGCGTAATGTATGGCCCTTTCTCAAACATTTTATACTGCCATGGGCCATGTGATTGCCCATGTGATTGCGTACTATGGTAGTGAAAGCTTCCAGTTTTTCATCAGCAGTAGTGGCATTGAAAACACTGTCCAATGTTTCTATGCCTAGTTTCGCTGTTATAGCACTGTAGTCATATAATTTACAGGCGTGCTTTTCATTCTTAGCGGAGGGGCGATGAGGCAGACCCCGCAAAGATGGGCATGTGACCTGTTACGTCAGCAGTTATTGCATCACTTAATTGTGAAGCCAGAGTATAGATAATTGGTTATTATGAGGTCTCGTGTCGAATCTTTATCACTGCTGTAGCGAGTTGGCACTTTGATTAGCTGGGTTAAACCATAGATGGAGGCGAAATGCAAAAACGCCCCTGTGCTTGCGTTGTAGTGCACGTTAAAGAATCCCAGGTGGTCAAAATTAATCCGGAGCCCTCCACCACGGCGTGCCTCATAATCAGAACTGGTTTTGTCACGTAAAACCCCAGAAAGAAGAAGAAGAAACCATAGTTTGCCAAAATATAGGAGTATACTCGCAAGTTATGCTGTTTTGACAGCGGAGCTGTTTAAGCCGGAGGTTGGCCCGTATAGCGATACCAGAAACTGCGCCTGGCGATGACGTCACCACGCGTTGCCTAGCAACCACTTGACACAGCTGCGCCGCCGCTTCGCCGCCGCTCCACACCGCCGCGCCGAGCTGCTACGACCCCGCACCTGCTCCGTCTAGCCATGACGTCACTTCGCGTCGCCTAGCAACCACATGTGCCTCGCTTCGCCTAGACATGTCAACGCTTCACCAGGCCGCGTCTTGAAGCGCGTCGTGCGGCCAAGCGAGAATCTGCGCGTCAGCGGCGAGCCGATCCGGAATACCGTGCCGAAGCTGCATCCGAGAAGAGGCGTCGTCGTGAAGAGGCGTCGTCGTGTCGAAGATCCTCAGTTTCGAGAACGAGAACGCGAGAGTCTGCGTTTGAGTATCCAGCGTCGTCGGGATAGCGACCCTGGCTGTAGCTTGGTCGATCACAAGCTCCGCTGTTTTATCCAGCCTTGAACCACTAGTGCAAGCTGCGCTAATTTTTTTTGTCTGAAGTGTCAGTGTTGAGATCACCTAGTAATGAAAACGTAATCGCTGCTAGTTGCATGTTTTGTGAAAAGCATGTAAACATGCCAGGGTAAATCACTTCAGTAGGTCTCACAGAACCGTTTCTAATTTACGAAGACGCCACGTCATACTAAATAATCCACGCGAGCCCTAAAACAAACACCAGTAACTGCCGCGGAGCGTATACTGGCATACAACACGGAGGGTTCGCCAAGTTACCAAGCAATGATGGCGCCACTGCCTACGTGATATGGCAGCGCCTATGCAAAACAAAAAAGAAGGAAAGAAAGCTTAGGTTTATTATTAAATTCTGCAGTTTCCCCTGGCGAAACCACGATCTGATATGAGGCACGCCATAGCGTGGGTAACTGCGGAATAATTTATTTAACGTGCACCCAATACATGGTACAAGGGCGTTTTTGCATTCATTTCCTCTTTTCTTTCCTCATGTTTTCATTTCCTCTATTTCCTCCTCCTGAAAGAGTAGGCAGGCGTTGTGCCCCTCTCGGTGGCCGTTGTCAGCTTGCTCCCTCCCTTTCCTTGGTGTCCTTGTGTTATATGTGCACAAACCAAATGATAATAATAATAATTGCATACACCCCCGTCGATATGCGGCGTGCATCTTTAACGTGCACCCAATGCATGGTACAAGGGCGTTCTTGCATACACCCCCGTCGATATGCGGCGTGCACCGAGGCCGGAATTCGATCCCGCGACCTCGTGCTTAGCCGCGCAAAGCCAAAACCACTAAGCAACCACGGCGGGTCAAAGGTCCATAGCAATGGGTCTGCGCATGCCTTAGGGGGACACCAAAGAGAAACGTTAAATCTGTCTCAACTGATAAACTGTGATTTCAAAACTTTACGTTGGTTAATCTTTCGTTACTAGGCTGAATTAAGAAAATACAACTTAAGGTCAAAGTACAATTTCTTTTTTTAATTATTGTGCCGGAACCCCAGCGCCGTTTCTTCAGTTTCAAGTCACACATTCTTAATTATTTTTTTCACGTTTGGGCCGTTATGGCTCAGTAAATGCTTTTGACACTCGTTAAGTTCAGTCTTTGGCGCCTTTAGAATAGAATGTAGCCCATCTTCACCGCTAAAAACATGAACTAGGCCCCGAATAAACTCATGACGTCAGAGTGAGCTGGGGGAACTTCAAGGCCTTCGGTATTTCCGTCTTCGCTGGCTTATCAGGCTTCCTCTCACTGTGACTTACAGCGCACACCGGGAAAAGGACAGGAAGCGCCGAAGACCAGCGCAATATGAAGAAAAGCCCACGAGAATACAATGCCTCCTTTTGAATGTTTGCCTTCACCCCGTCTTGGTATTTTGTTAGATGCACCTTTCAGTCAACCCAGTGCGGCCAATCCCCCTGTGGGTACGAGCCATGTTTTGAGACAACAACAACGAAAGCACACGAGCACGCTATATGTCGTGCTCGTCTGCTTTCGTGCTGCATCCGTGCGAAGCAACTTTCTCCAGAAGTCAAAAGCCTGTTCGGCGGCTTCAGCCCGTCCAGTGGACGCGGCTTGAGGGTTTGCAAAAATGCTGAGTTCCGAATGGTCGAGACAAGTTCGGCTGTGCCGTGAGTCCGAGTGCATGAGGAACCATCAAGCGTCAGCAACAAGAAGAAAAAATAGCGGCAATTCACCGCACTTGTCGACGACACGCTGGAACACTTGTGGCAACCGGCGTTTTTTACAGCTTTGACGGAACGCGTCCACCACAGGAAAGGGCAACGTCGGAGTGGTCCACAACGACGGCGAGGAGGTGCTGCTGGTGTTGTCGCCGTCGTCGTCGTCGTAGTTGTTGATCTGAGTGGTTGTAGCGCATATAGAGCACTGCACGGACTCGGGCTTACCCGAAAGCCCGGCCCGGCCCACGGGCCGGGACGGGACGGGTAAAGCAGTTTTTTCACGGGCTCGGGCCGGGCACGGCATGTGCGTTTTGACCCGGGCCCGGGCCGGGTAATTTGACGCGGGCCCGGGCCGGGCTCTGACTTTCTGGTGGTGTGCATGTAACGTGCAGCGAGTTATCCTCGCGCGTCTCGACTCTGAGAGAGAGAGAGAGAAATAACATTTATTAGCCCCGAAGGAACTAAAGTCCAAGTCCGGGCCTCCTGGTAGGCTCATGCCTCCTGGCCCAGAACGATCTTGACGTGCTGCACCAGAAGCGGCCACCATAGTTTTTCAAACCTTCGTGGGGGAGTGGTCCACCCCTCCCAGCTGCCAGGACGCTGGTTGTGTGGTAATTTGGAAAGTATTGTCTTTTTGAAGATGGCGTTTGCAGGGCACTCCCACAAGATGTGTTTATTTGATGGATAGGCCCCGCACTGTTTACCAGTGGGGGAGCCTGGGTCCCTGTTAATATAATGCGTGTAGTGTGGTGTGAGTAATGTGTGTGTTTGTGCTTTTCGTATGATTGAAGCGTCCTCTCTCGAATGCGTGTAGGATGGTGTGTTGATAATTTGTTGATGCTTCCCTGCGAGACTTCAAGATATGTATCCTTTCTTTCCGCTGCATCTTCTGCTCTTCTCTGGGGTTGTAAGTATCTTCAACAGGCCAAAGGATAGGAGGTCCCGGATATTCTGCGCGGGTGAGCTGGTGTGCTCTTACATTTCCTCGCAATCCTTGATGGCCTGGAAACCATTGTATGCGTATGCGTAGAAGGGGTTGAGCATGCATGTACATGTGGAGCTTTGTGCGTATGTGGTAAGGAAGGTCATCATTTTGAATGTCTCTGCAAGCGCTTTGACTGTCTGTTCGGATTGTGATCGTGTCAGATGTGTGTGTCATTTCCGTTATGGCGAGCATTACCGCCAGCAACTCCGCGTCGTGAGGCGTTGGGACTCCCAAGTAATTTTTCACAAGCGTCGAGTCATGGCCAACGACCGCTGCTTTGCTGATTTCGGCATTATGACTGGCATCTGTGTAGTACGTGCTTTTATCCTCTGTCCTCTGCATTACACTAGTTCTTTTTGAGCGCCTATTTCGATTCTTTTCCGGGTGCATATTTTTTGGAATTCGATCTACGGTTATCCTTGGCAGATCATCCCATGGTAGTAATTTCGGGGGAATTGGGGGTAAGTTAGCGGTTTCGTATGCCAATCTATTCAGTATTCGTCGACCCTGATTAGATGATTTAAGTCTCTGTATTTGTGCTTGATTGTGCATGTCTATTCTGTCTTCTAGTGAGTTAAAGATGCCGGTTGCTTCAATTTTATGGTTAGGTGCAAACTTAAGAACTCCCAGGGCAAGTCTAGCACACTTTCTAATTATAATGTCTATTTTTTGCGCTGAGTGCTGGTTATCTTAGCGTATGGTAGATAGTACATTATCCTAGAAAAGATCAAGGCTTCTATAACCTTACGAAGTTCATGTTCTTTCATTCCTCTCCTTTGTCTAGTTATTCTACGTATCATTGCAAGGATCTGTTCCAATTGTACGGTCAGCTTCTGCACCCATGTTGATGCTTTGACTCTGAAAAACCTGTTGCCCAGGCGCAGCTGGAAGCTAACAGTGCTACTCCTGTGTACTTCCCTTTTCTTCCGTCGTATTTTGCGATGTTTGAACAGAATGTAAAAGTCCAGAAAGACTGAAGTCGCCTCAAACCAAAGAATGCCATTGTATTCCTTACCGAAATCAATGTAATTAATGCTTTCAGCGCGGTGCAAGCGCGTTCGCGACTTGCTGATCCTTCAAAGGCGAATTGGTAAAACGATGATTGGAAAGATAATTCGTCACGCGGATGAAATATGGCACTGCTTCCATCCATGATTGCACGCATGTTCTCAACCGGCCGCCTATAGCAGCAGCGCATTACGCTGCACCATGGAGGAACGAGAAGCTTTCTTTCTCCATTTACTCCATTCATGATAACGACCGGTCGTGGCAGCGCTTCGGCTATAGTGTACTAGAATACGGTTGAGTGGGACGAGCGGCTGGGTTCGGCGCATGCTTTGCAGTGAGGCGCCCGACGTGGAAAAATACTGTCGCGGCGCTGCGATAGAAGTGGATTGGGCCGCATCAAGGTCGCGCCGTGGGAAACTGCTGGCGATACTGCTCGGCAGGGTCATTCGTACTACTTCGCGCGCTGGTATTAGCGTTCAGACCACTCAAATGGTGTTCATAATTGGATATCACATTTTATTTATGCCTTAAGAATAAATTCCTTTCATTCTCTTCTTTGTTTTATTTTTTAATGCCACTCGGTGATCTTTTTCGGTCTCGGGCCGGGTTCGGGCCGGTTTCGAGCCGTAGTCAGGCCGGGCTCGGGCCTATAGGTAAAGGGGTGGCGGGCCGGGCTGGGCGGGTAACGTAGATTATTTCCGGGCCCGGGCCCGGGTCTCGCCATAAACCTTTTAGCCGGGCTCGGGCAGGCAGCCCGACGTAAAAACGGGCCCGGGCCGGGCCCGGGCGGAAAAAATCGGTCCGTGCAGTGCTCTAGTAGCCCATACCCCTTTACCTGACTTCGTTAGCAGCGCTGGTCTTCGTTGTTTCCTGTCCTTGTCCCAATGCGTGCTGTAAATCACAGTAACATGGAACACCAACCAGCCCGTTCTCAAACATTGTTCCTCTCACTGTTGGACTGTCATTTTTTTTCTTTCGGTATTGTAGAAAGGTAATTAACTAATGCAGCTGAGCTTATTCTTTAGTTTAGTGTCCATTTAGACATTATCCGGTGGATGTGGTACCGCATCAAACCTTTGCACCAGTCAGCACAATTTCTAGCTTTTTAATAAATGTGCAGGCAAGGGCGGCAAACCGACTACCTCAAGCAGGCTGGGTGACAAAGTGGCATAGCCTGCTTGAGGTAGTCGTGTTTCAGCAGATATATTGCAGTCTAGGAGTTTGCCTACCTCTCCTTGATGATGTCTTTCTTCATTCATCAGCCTATATTTATGTCCACTGCAAGACGTAGGCCTCTCCCGGCGATCTCCAATTACCCCTGTCTTGCGCTAGCTGATTCCAACTTGCGCCTGCAAACTTGCTCTTCATTAGAACCTCAATATTTGTATCGCACAGTTATTGATGCTTGTAACAACCCTGTCTGTATCGATCTCTCCCCTGCTTCTTTTTACCAATACGCTAAACGTATCTTGCTTATCTCGGCGACCGACTTAACAGGTAATGCTTCTATCCGCTTCGAGTCCCAGAGCTTCCGGAAGGCGGACGTTTCTTACGGTTATGAGTAGCGAAGCGCTGTTTCCTTCTGTTCCTAACAGTATTGTTATCAAAAGTTAAGCACCCTCCGGTAACATTTTGTGAAAGCAAATCGTACAACAGGCGGGCGTTACCTCCCATAAATTACAATGTAGAGATAAAGGCTTTAATGACGAAAGCAAAGATAAATATCAGATATGCAAAATGCTAGACGTAGATGGATGTAGTAAAACCTGATTAGATCAAGCAGACTGGGCGACTATTTCTTGCCACCCCGTTTTAAAGGGGATGCCAATGATATTATTATCATCCCTCTATAAATCCCTACAAAGTGCAGGTTAAAGAACCATAGACGTCAGATTTCATCCAGAGCCCACTGTGCTGCTTTGGAGTGTTAATTTAACCAAATCAATCAATCAATCAGTTAATCATTCACCGGTCTTGTTCCAGTTCCTTTTCTATTTTCTCTATTTTCCTTCTTGTTTTTCCAGCTTCCCGTCCCCTCAACCCCAGTATAGCAAACTAAGCATTGTATAGCAAACGAAATTTTCGGTTCTTGCCGATCTACGTCCCTTTCCCCTTTATTTCTTCTCTCTCACTCGGATAGGAGGAAATACTTACCCCATATACGGTCAGATGCGTTTCCTTACGACAATACGACGTGACCAAAACTGCCCTTCGTTATAAAAGGGAGTGCCATACATGTGCCTGCTGTTCCCCAAAGGAGCCGGGCGGTGATCGCTTTCGTACTTCGCACTTTTGAACGCACGGTCAACAGACATTGGGCTCATTTGCATTTCGGCTTCCTCCAATGCCGCTATGCGTGTTCGCGTGCACAATACATGAACCGGCGTCGTCGCTGCCGAACCGGCCTCCTCCCCTTCCAAGCTCTCCTTCCTGTTTTTTCAGGGCCACGACAGCGATTAATCATATTGTATAAGCGCACATCTTCGAGCTCGGGAGTCTGAACGGGCGCGCCAAAGTTTGTAACACGTCCGTGCCTGGGGTCGACCGTGCTCGAGCACGTATCGCGAGCCTCGCGTTGTAAAAGTGACGCGCATCTTTCGCGATTCAATCATAATCGCCCAAGAGTGGCAGCGGCGTCGTTATAGATGGTCTCTCGTGGGCCACGTACCGCCGCTCGGTGGCGCGCGTGTCGCACAAACTGTCGGGATGAGACGCTCCGTGAAAAATGACGTTTCTCTCCCCCCCCCCCCCCCCCCCCGCCCCCCAACCGGCACTTCCTCTAACGTAAACTTCTCCACTGAGTCAGTCGAGCGCTTCTTGTTCATTCAGGTCATCGAGATCGCAAATCTTGTTCAGTCGCCGGCTGCCAGGAGCGTCAAAAGGCGTTCAATTCCTTAGCCGAGAGAGACGAACAAATATCTGAAAAAAAAACAATAATAACAAAGAAAGTAAATAAATAACGCAACAGAAAGACTTAATATGCGTTCTTTTGCGATGCTTTCGACAGCAAGCAGAACGCCGAAATCTGCGC
The DNA here is from genome assembly GCF_013339745.2 of Dermacentor silvarum. Classification (NCBI taxonomy): domain Eukaryota; kingdom Metazoa; phylum Arthropoda; class Arachnida; order Ixodida; family Ixodidae; genus Dermacentor; species Dermacentor silvarum. The sequence goes on from NC_051156.1 coordinate 150,346,161, forward strand.
CGCTAAATAAACAACTTGTCAGGAAAAACGTCGGCGCAATGGAACGAGGAGGCCGCGTTAACAGGCGCGCTAGAATATTAACTTCGCGGACAAAATAAAAATAAAATACTCGAGACAGGGACCACACGTGTATGTGTATACCACGGACAGCGCTCTAGTCTATATTGCATGCAAGGTCTGTGGCTTACGCGACTGTATTTATAAACCGTAGGTATGCGCGCTCCGAGAAGAGGGGCCGACTTATACGTGAACTACTATACGCGAACCGAGGCAGCGCCAGAATAAACAACCGCGGGGCAGGTTGTTTATTCCGCCTCGGCGGAAGGTCGTAAAAATGCCCGTCAATAATGAGGAGCAGGAAAGAAAGAGAGAAATTCGCGGACAAGGGGCGAACCGTGCATAGAGCTTCCAACGCGAGCGCCTCCTCGCAGTCGGGCGGATGCCATTGTACTGTACGGCACAATGAAGTTAGGACTGTAGTCGCTGGTCATGACTGCAAATCTGGGCCTGTATTCACAAAAAAAGTCCCTTTTTGCCAAAGCTGATGTTGGACATTATTATCGAAGAAGATGGCCGGCCAATAAAAAGCACTTACGAACGAAGAACTTTGTTAATTCGCCCCCTATAATTTTTTTTTCCTGACTGCGTTTGATATGGGGCGGGGGTTTAGAGCAGTTCGCTGCCGACTCAGAAGACCCCGGAGACACACACAGAGAGAGAGAGAGAGAGAGAGAGAAAGGAAACTCAAGGTTTTTAAAAGCACAGGGTAAGGCAAAATTAAAAAAAAAATACTTTTTTTTTTCTTTGCAATGTGGGGAGTGTATCTCTTTGCCAACATTTTCCATATTCGCGCGTTTCTTAGAAAGTCGCATTTCTGGCTGAAAAAAAAATGTTTTTCAGAAGGCAAGTAGTGAGTGAATACGTCCCCTTTTCGAATGTGCTCCGTGCTTACTGTTAGTTTTTCTAACAAAAATGTCGCAGTTTCGCCCGAATGGCGCAGCATCAATTGCGATAGCAAATTGGTAGAGAGCTATTCGGAGTAGGGATAGTAGAGTTGTTTTATCGGCCGCATAAACTTGGACACATTCGCTTTCTAACTGAATTGACAAGCGTGGTGTCATCGCGCACAAGCAAACATGAATAGATCACACTGAACGACCGCAGACAACGACTGTCAAAGCGCTGGCAGCAAGCGCAGCAGCTGCAGCGGGCGAAGAATCGTGCGGTCTATCGCTTCAACGGAAACTGAGCGGCGAATGCACAGCGCATACAAAGGTCAAAGCCGTGTGGAGATAAGAGACGGTGCGGGCGACGGCCACCACAGCCAGTGCAAGCGTATTTGTTGGCAGAGTAGAAGCTGCTCCCCCCACCCTCCCTCCTGCGCTGCCTCCCCGCTTTTTTTTCTTTCGCGTGGGAGATTGCGTTGCCAGTTCCCCTTGCGCTGGGTTGCAAGATAAGCATTTGGTGCCGTAGCACAGCGCCGCCCCGCCTCCCTACCTCCCATACCCCCACGGTCTTTCGCGCGACAATCGCGTTTGCTTTCCGCCGTGCGTTGGCTCTCTGTGATAGCGCGCGTCCCCCGCGCACTTTCACTCGCGCATACGGCGCGCGGCGACGATTTTATCGCCCTTGGTATCTATACGGAACCTCACGGCGACGGCGACGGCGACGCGGACGGCAGAAATCCGGTTGAAGTGTCCATATAATTGCTATCGCAATAAAAACTTCCGGCACGAAAACCAAAACGCTTGTCTGGAATCAGCAATATACGAGAAATTGTCTCGCAACTGTTGCCCCACTGATTTTTCAGCCAAGGCAATCCAAAGACGCCGTGCACGTTTTTTCCCACGTTTGTGCTTCGGAGTACGAACGCTTTTCGTTCCTAGCTGCGTTCCTTAAGACATTGGATGCGGTTCTTTCATTCAGTGATGGTAGTATCGCATGTGCCAACATTTAGAAGTAATCAGGACTCTGAAGTCAGGCCGCAGCACAGAAAAATCGCTGAAAGAAGTTGACCACAATCAACAATAGATTGCGGAGAGAGCTGCACCACAGTTCACAAAAGAAGCAAGGCAAGCCTGACGACAGACTGAGAAGCGAAAAAATGACTTCGACAATGATTACCAAACTGGTGGCTACTATAGATATGAATTGAACAGTGTATGTGGCAAAAAATGTGTGTCTTTCAGGTATTTTATTACTTTCAACTCAGTTATCTCAAAACCATGTTTTTTATTGCATAAGTACCATTATTTCCTATGTCTTCCAGGATAACCAGTTGAATTTATTTCCCTGTCATCTGTATAAGTTTAGGCAGCATCTGTGCTAGAATGAAAAATATGCCCCTAATGGTTTTTGTGTTACAAATTTTGAAATACGCAAATGAAGCCAGAATATAGGTACTAATGGGAACAATTTCACCAAAACAGCAATTTTAGTCGGATTTTAATAAGTATAGTACAGTTAAAAGAGCGCGAAATTTAGAAGAAATTGATATATGCATTATGCATACCTCTTTGAGTTACTGAGAAAACGGTTCCTCAACATGATCAAAAATGCATGGGAAGTGTAGGGCTTACCGTGTGCCCTGAGCTATACGCAAGTTTCCGGTTTGCTACCCTGCAGTGGAGGTGTGTGTATAGGGTCATGGGAGAGTAAGGGATTAGAAAGATGGGAGGGAAACAGAAAAAAAAAAGAAGTTAGCGAAACAGTATATAAGTGCCATCGGCGTTCACACAGGCCGGTGGATTGTAATAAACACAGTATTGTTAACACGGTCTTCTGATACGTGTTCATCGGTCACGTCGATATTGTAGAATTCTCTCTTCCGACACAGACCGGTCGACTGAGTTGCTGAGCACTCTCTTGGTAATGAAATAAAGTAAGATCTCTAGAACCAGTGTTGCCAGATTGTCACATCTGTTTTACCCACGGCTCGGGGCAAACTTTCCCTTCACTCCACTTCTTCAATAGTAAAATTTGCCTTTCTTTCTTTTACGCATGAACGAATATATTCACGAAAACATTCAAAACCATGCAAAATGTTGATTCTTCTATTTTATACTTGTTTAAAGAAAAGTCACTTTGAGAGCATCTGCGGTTATAATCAATTCCTTCAAAGCTGACCTAAAAGTAATTAAAGCATATGTACAGTGTATACTAGCAAACGCCAAACAGCCGTGACTGAGTCCCACATACGCTCCTGTGCAGGCGGCAGTCCTGACGAAAAGCTCAAAAATTATGCATAGAGCCTTCATGAAATGTTCCTTTTCGAGATCTCAGATATAAAGCGTTGTTGATAGCCCTTCCCGATTTCAAGCGCTTTGCTATCTTAATACAGGAAGCAATATTTTAATGAGAAGCTAGGCTTCTCGTTCCATATTTCGCCCGTTTCGACGATCATTACTTAGCTGCAAAATTACAGATGTCACTCGTTCAGTTTTGATAAGCATTATGTAGGAAGCCCTCAGTAAGTTAATGGTAGGTCAATTTCAATTTATCGGCTCCCCTTAACCAATCAATTTCCCGATTACAAATACAGCAATATAATGCTACAGTCTTAAACTAGACCTAATAATGTCCATATTATCCAACTATCTTGACGATATATGTAATAGTTCATTGACGAAACTTAATATAAATCTTAATTTCTTGGTTTTGTGAGGAGCGTGAAGTGATAAGTTAACTTAGTAATTTGTAAACATCCATTCTGCATTATTTCTGTAGCAAGGGTTCATTTAAGGTGAGTGAAGGGTTCATAAGATAACTTGGGGATCCTGAGGCCCCTGGGCACGAAGGCCGCATCACCCGCAACAGTCCGAAGCTCCGCCCCCTTCACAGGTTAGAGGCGTAGCTACCACGCAACTGGTGTGCACCTTCCATAAGCGCTTGGATTTAAAGTGGGCTGAAGCATCAACCCATCTGCAGTCGAGATGAGCAAGAGACGTTTAGAGTATTTGTAGAAAGAAATGCAGGGAAGAGATTGATACGACCGGATTCGTTACAGGCATAGGTGGCGGTACAAGGTAGATAGAGAAGCTTTTTTTGAGGAAGAAAAAAAAAAAAGCCGGCAGATCCCACGCCCTGTGGGAATCGATGTTATGCGGAGCAGTATGCGGGGAGCCTACCAAGTTAACGAAACGACCATGAGAGCACCAAGGCGTAGGCGGCTGTATCATGACCTACATGACACGCATCTCATGGCATTCATGTCATGAGTCCTCAGGAGTCCCTTCAAGAGACCTTAAGGCGAAAGCCTTCCTCATGCTCACGACTATGACTTCAACCATCAACCTTTAGCCTTTTTCTTCAGTTAGTGCCACATCCGAACGCATTCCATTGTTCTTTAAGTGTTAATCTTTTTTCGGTGAGTCATTTTTATTTTTGCTGAGTCATGGTCATGACAGACTTCCACCACAATCGTTTAGTGTTTCCTTCACTTAGTGCCCACGTCCAAACCAATTTCAGTGGTTTTTGAGTATTAATCTTTTTTCGCTGAGTCATTGTCATTTTTGCTCAGTCATGGTCATGACTATGATTTCTGCCACCATCATTTAGTGTTTCCTTCACTTAGTGCCCACGTCCGAACCCATTCCAGTGGTTTTTGACTGTTCATGTTTTTTTGCTCAGTCATTGTCATTTTTGCTGAGTCATGCTCATGACTATGACTTCTACCATCATCCTTTAGTGTTTCCTTCCCTTATTACCCACGTCCGAACCCATTCCACTGGTTTTTGACTGTTCATGTTTTTTCGCTCAGTCATTGTCAATTTTGCTGAGTCATGCTCATGACTATTACTTCTACTAACATTCCTTACTGTTTCTTTCCCTTAGTACCCACGTCCGAACCCATTCCAGTGGTTTTTGACTGTTCATGTTTTTTCGCTCAGTCATTGTCATTTTTGCTGAGTCATGCTCATGACTATGACTTCTACTAACATCCCTTACTGTTTCTTTCCCTTAGTACCCACGTCCGAACCCATTGCAGTGGTTTTTGACTGTTCATGTTTTTTCGCTCAGTCATTGTCATTTTTGCTGAGTCATGCTCATGTCTATGACTTCTACTAACATCCCTTACTGTTTCTTTCCCTTAGTACCCACGTCCGAACTCATTCCAGTGGTTTTTGACTGTTCATGTTTTTTCGCTCAGTCATTGTCATTTTTGCTGAGTCATGCTCATGACTATGACTTCTAACATCCCTTACTGTTTCTTTCCCTTAGTACCCACGTCCGAACCCATTCCAGTGGTTTTTGACTGTTCATGTTTTTTCGCTCAGTCATTGTCATTTTTGCTGAGTCATGCTCATGACTATGACTTCTAACATCCCTTACTGTTTCTTTCCCTTAGTACCCACGTCCGAACCCATTGCAGTGGTTTTTGAGCATTAATCTTTTTTCGCCGAGTCATTGTCATGACCTACATGACACGCATGTCATGACTTTTATGTCATCACCTATCACTTATGCTCGTCAGACAGTCCTGTCATACTATGCCAATTTTGGTACCTACCAAGTTAACGAAACGACCATGAGAGCACCATGACGTAGGCGGCTGTTTCATGACCTACATGACAAGCGTGTCATGATATTCATGTCATGAGATATCATTTATGTTCGTCATATGCTCCTGTCATAGTATTACAATTTTGGTACATACCATGTTAATGAAACGACCATGAGAGCACAAAGTCGTAGGCGGCTAGATATATAGAAAGATACTGTCAAAGTAGCAAATGTTCGCCAAGAAATGCTTCGCATTAAAAAAAACATTAAAAGTATACAAAATGCTAGAATGAACAACATGTATAGCATACCTGATCAGTAACTCAAGCCGGCTAGGTCGCTATTTGTCACCGCCCCCTTTCAAAGGGTATGCCAATAAATTATCATCATAATCATCATGGCGCGCACCTGGCGCGGAGGCGCATGCTCAATAGTGCAATGATTAGACACTGGGCACCGCTCGCCACTCTCCACAGCTCTATCCACAGCTGCTCCTGCTCTCGGACTGCATACATGCCTCTACCAAAGAAGGTAAGCGTCGCTTCTACGTCATACGTCACGCTCCAGAACAGCCAGGAATATGTGGCGCTACCTTAATATAACAGAAGAAGGGAAGCAAGAATGTTTAGCTCGCAAACACGCTGATAATAAGAGCCACTATAGAATCCTTTGTACCATGATAATCGGCCATATTTTTTTTATAAATGGGCGTGTCCTTGCCAAACACATGCTGATGGCGCTAAAGGTAGGAAACTCCGGCATAGTCGTGGCCGTTTACTAGAGCAAGTCTGCCCTACGGAGGATCATTCAACCATGCTTTGCTGAAACTTCTTACAAGTTTAGTTTTAAGTACCCTGCGATTTAAAAATCATGAGCCATTCTAGTCTGTGAAGGTGGATGACCAGCGAAGCAGTTTGGCACACGACGCAGAGGTGACACGATATTTTGAACCAAGGTACCAACACATTTTATTGTCTTGAGCGGCGGCCGCGGTCATCGCGACGAAAAGCACACACCCACACGCGCGCGCACACATACGCATTTATTCTTGATCGGTGGTCTTGATCGGCGGTGCACACACACACGCACGCACGCACGCACGCACGCACACACACACACACACACACACACACACACACACACACACACACACACACACACACACACACACACACACACACACACACACACACACACACCGGCGTGTGTGCACGCACGCACGCACGCACGCACGCACACGTTCTCGTCGTCGCTCATCGTAGCCGCGTTGCTCCTCGGGAGCGCGCACTACATGCTGCCTCCCCACCACAAAGAGAGAAGTGAAATTCAAAATGGAGAACGACAGCTTGTCTTTATGGTTTTATTTATTTACACGCGCGACGGGACCTCCCACCGGCGGGCAGAAGAAACGCATGACGTCTCGACGGTGCCACCGGTCCGGGATAGCGGCAGGAAACTAGGCACGTAAGCGGTTGGAACGACGACAAAGAGAGGGCGGAGTGAGTTTTTGCTCGCGCACATGAAACATGCACGATGTAGAGCAGCCATCGTACTGAGCTGCTCAGCGAGGCCCGAGTTGTTGATCACAAAAGAGCGTGTGGCACCTATCAAGACAACGACACTGCCACGGTTGGAGCGTCTAGGAGCCCGCGCTCACGAGCACGTGCGGCCAGAGGCTACCGGTGCTTTAAACCTGATGCTTTAAACCTCGCTTCTTGTCAGTAAACCGTACGCCATCTTAAACAGCTTCGCTGTAAAAAAGCTCATTCTAAGCCCATTTACGGGAGCCCCAGGGGAATTCGCGTCTGAAGCAACGGCCCTTGTAGCCAGCTGCCACAATTAAGCGCGACAGAGCTGTCCGCACGTAGGACTCTCGAATTTAGGAACTATACAAACAGTGTCTGCGCCGAGGTTTCGGCATGTTGGACTGACTTGAATTCAAATGGACACTTACAAAAGTCGCAGTTTCGCCTGAGCAATTACAGCGATAGCAAAGTATTAACTGTGTCACGCGCGCACAGGCCAACATGAATGTATCTCACTCGATGACCATGAAAATTTGCTGTCACAAGGCTGACCTGGTGAAGTGCATCGGTAGCGGGGAGCAAACGTTCCGTGCGTCTCCGAAACTGGAGACTATATACGCGACCTCCAACACAGGGCGCGCGCAAACGTAGCGCGCATAACAGGAGCGTAGCCATAAATTTTTTTCGGGGGGGGGGGGGGGGGGGGGGCAAGCGTCTGCTTTCTCTACGTGACGTGCTCGATAGTAAATATCGTAGTTTAAGCAGACTCTATACATGTATGTCAAAGACATGGGACCCCCCCCCCCCCCCTCGCGTGTGCTTGTGCAGAAATTAAGTAAAAAGTAAAGTAAGTTCAGTAAAATACAGTAAGTACGACAGGTACAATGGGCGTTAGGAGCAACGGTCTCGCATCACTCCACTGAATGGACCAGTCTTCGAAAACGCATCATTGAGACGGCCCGCCCGATCGGAGAAGACATCATTAATTGTTAATCTTCGTTAAGCGTAGATGGCGTCGTCCTCGTCAGGGCGAAGTGCGTTTCACAAGTCAAGGACGGCTATACACGTCGAAATGCATGCGTGACCAGGCTATACCTACTCCCATAACAATAGCTTGTTCGCTGTGTCATTGCGCTAGAAAACTTAAGTATGCGCAAAAACGCGTAAGGCTTTTTTTTTTTTTTTCGAAGCTTTCGTCGCCCTGCTCCCTCATACGAGAGGGTTGCATTTCGCGGCCGCTGTGTCTTCCGCTGTGTGCGAGCGTGCAGCCGTCATTTGCCTTTACGTCAACAGATTCAGAATGTGTACAGAATATTTCGCCGCACAGCATAGATATTGCATGTGCACGCATTTTAAGTAATGCGTGCTAGAGACACTGCACTTAGTGCCTAGGCCAATTATTTAAGCCGATTATTTTACGTTAGCCTGCCCGCCCGAGCCCGACCAAAAAATTTATAGGGAACCCGGGCCCGGCCCGGGCCCGGCCCGGGCCCGGAAATTTTCTACATTACCCGCCCGGCCCGGCCCGCCACCCCTTTACCTTAGGCCCGAGCCCGGCCCCAGCCCGGCTCGAAACCGGCCCGAACCTGGCCTGAGACCGAAAAAGACATGTTTTTCAGAGTCGAGACGCGCGAGGATAACTCGCTGCACGTTACATGCACACCACCAGAAAGCCCGAGCCCGGCCCGGGCCCGCGTCAAAAAGCACATGCAGTGCCCGAGCCCGGCACAAGCCCGTGAAAAAACTGCTCTACCCGGCAAGGTGCGGGCTTTCGGGTAAGCCCGAGCCCGTGCAGTGCTCTAGTGCGTGCATCTCATTTCTGCTCCACTTACGCCGGTGCAAACAGGAAGCGGCCTCGTACCTCACAGAATCTCGACTGTTTGGTGTACTAGTGATGCAGGAATGAACTCCGGTCTTGTTCAGTGCATAGTGCGCATAATCAATTTCTCAGGAGGCGTGAACTCCGACGAGAACTGTCAGCGCCTGCAACAAGAGTTTACTTACGCTGTACTGCGCACAACAGTAATCCATGCTTGTCGGCTGTCTGTTTCGTGCATTCTGTTGCGAGTCGGTGGAATTTCACTGCTGGCATCAACCTCTTCGTGTGTACATTGCTGGTTTGGGATTCCACAACACAATAGCAACTACCAGCCTTGCGTAAATGCTGGTTTGGGATTCAACACAACAGTAACTACCAGCCTTCCGTAGGGGCGCAATCGCAAACAAGAGACGTTTCGCGCGCAGACTAAGGCTACGTTCACACTTGGGAAGCGGCAAGCGGGCGGAAAGGCCAAAGCGGCTGGAAAATCTTTTCCGCGCATGTCCAAGTTGTTCACATTTGTTTTGCTACCGCCGCTGCCGCTTTCGTCCACATCCATCTAGCATGCGTACGTTTGTCGGCGTGGTGGCGCTCATTATCGCATTATTTCGAGCGGTATGCTCATTCATTGACCCACCCGTCATCAAAAGTAATCATTTTGCGCAACTTCGCGTGTCATCTGCGACCTTCGGTAAATTCCTCGTTGGCGTTCCGTGATTCTCCTCACACGGGCGCGGTAGCGCTGAGTCACAGGTTAGTGCCTAGGTGTGATTATATTTCTTTAATACCTTTTATTTACAAGTTGTAATAACATTTCATCATTTCGTATTATTGTCGGCGCCTCCAGGACACGAAAGCGGCAACGGGAACACCAAAGCTAAAACCCTGGCTGGCCCTTGTGTTGGGGCTCGCCGAAGCCTGCGCGTCCTACGTGAGACCTACGCTCCCAATCTATCGTCGCGACGAGAAAAGCACCCTGCGACTTCTGCAACATACCGTGCACGTGCGAGGAGAATTATGGAGCGCCAACGAGCAATCTGCCTAACTATTGTCTGCCATGGAAGTGGAAGAATAAATGGCTTTTATACTTCTACCTACTTGTTTTCTAGAAATGGACAATGAATAAACGGAAGACGCGAACACCTCGGAAACGGTGGTGGTGGGTTCGCCTGGCCTTGCAAAAGCGCCCGAAGTTGGGTCACGCCAAGGCTTCGTCGCCGCACTTCCGGTCGCGCAATATTGAATACTATCGCGAGTATTGCTGACACTACGTTTTAGTACCACTCTTGTCGTAGAGCAAGGGGTGGTTCTCGATCGCGTCGATGAGCATTGCAGCCTGCACTTTTGGTGCCATGTTCAATTAAATTACGACCGGTTGTTTACATGCTAGTGTAGTTTCCGGTCGAGCAGAACGACTTGCCGCCGCGTTTCCGCTTCGCCATAGCGAAAAAATCGGTCCGAGACCGATTTGGCTCGCCGCTTGTTTTTCTGCCTGTTTTGCCGCCTAGGCAGGTGGATTTTTCAAGATTTTGCCGCTTCCGACAGCTCCGAGACCAAGTGTGAACGTAGCCTAAGATCCTGCGCGAGCGCGGCCTAACCGGCACCTGAAGGGAAGCGGCGGAAATGTATACCGGGAATTTCGACCACCTGGGGTCTTTAACGTGCACCTAAATCTAAGTAAACGGGCCTCGAGCATTTTCGCCTTCATCTAAAATGCGGCTGCCGCATTTTTTGCTTCAGAATGCGGCCACCACATTCTCGCCCAAAACCTCAGAGAGTGTCGATCAAAGCCTTGACAAACACCGTGACAGTTTTTCTCCATATGCAGAAATGAGTCGCTGTAAATTACCAACCCAAACAGAAGCGCCCAGGAATGAAATTGTAATAGTAGCACCGGTTCCTTGACTTATGTCAGTGCGAAGCGACGAGAACAAAGGGTGGGTAAGTGGGGCAGGGGGGGGGGGGGGGGGGTTGCGTAAAAATTTCGGGGGGGGGGGGGTTTGAACCCCCCCCACCCCCCCCCCCTGGCTACGCCACTGTTTTGACACATCCTATAGTGTTCTACGTTTCTACTTATATAGCATGTGTCTATATGTACTGCTGAAAGTCCCTAATAAATACTATATACTAAAACTCCCTAATAAGATTCGTTTCAAGCAGAGACAACTCTGATGCTGCACACTCCTAAAGTAAGTAGCCAGAAAATAAAAAAAAAAACTTCTAAGTCTCACTTGAGAAGCAAATCACTCTCGTCTGGTTCCCAGCGCACGCTGGCGACGTACATCCGCACCTCACCAACCTCAACGAGGTTGCTCACTCCGTAGCACGAGGCCTTGTCAACCGTGCCGGAGACAGCGCAGGTGCACCCGCGGAACGCGATCGCCTCACCAGCTACAACGACCTCACGAAATCATTCTATCTTAACAGAAGAACCTTCCCCATCCCTCATCACAAGCTAAACAGAGCACAGGCAACCACCCTTCGCCTGTTACAGACAAACACGTACCCCTCACTAACACGTTACCACAGGATCTACCCGGACACCTACCCTAGTAACATTTGCAAGATCTGTAAGACTGAGGCAGCATCGCTTCCCCACATGCTATGGGAATGTAAAAACCAATACCCGACAAATAATACCGTGACCCTCTCGTCGAGATGGCACGCCGCCCTGCGCAGCTCCCAACTCGACGACCAACTCTGGGCTACCCAGCAAGCCTGCGAGGCGGCGAAGAGGCAAGACCTCGATGTCCCCACGTGGGAGGCCTAGGCCCAGCCAGCTAAACTGCTGGTTTAAATAAAAGTTTGTTCCTCCTCCTAAGTCTCACGTAAGGGATGTGCTTTAGGCCTACTAGAAACATACACGACACCACAGACCGTAACGGCAAACGAAGCGCCGAAGGGGACGGACTTTCGGTCGCGAGTAGTCGTCGAGGCAGAGGCGTGGTCTCCTAGTCGCCTCTTCTTCGAGCGACCTCACGCCAGCCCACTCAGAACGCAATAAAGGCTGCTCTTTCGCACTCCCGGAACTTCGATCCGTATTCACGAATAATAAATAAAATCGTTACGATGAGGCAGATAGTGTCGTCAAGTAACATCGGAGCCAACACCTCGTCGCCAAATCTGATAGGCCTACGCTAAACGGTTGACGTCAGTCGGCAAGGAGAGACGTCACGTGTAGTGACGCCCATGCACTAGTTCGAACCGATCCCGAAACGGAACAGATAATTATGCTCGCAGGTTTCGAGGGCGGAAGGCGTTGCATGTGTACCGACGCCTCGTTTCTCGGAGTTCGGGTTGCGATGCACGCGCATATCCTGATTTCCAGCACTCTCACAGCGTGGCCCGGAAGGATGACGCTGCCGTCACGCAGAAAGAAAGAGGCCGAGCGGCCGCGTCGACGGCTGCAAACAAGGCCGCCACCCTTCGCCACGATTTCGCGAGACAAAGAAGTCTAAAGATCTCTGTCGAAAGTTTTGCCGGAATCGCTCGGCGCCCATCTTTCGGGAGGAGGGTGTAACGATCACCGTACCAGCCTCCATGTCGCCGAGAAGGAAAAAAAAAAAGGTCAAGGTGGGGTGAGCCGATAAGCTCTGCTCAAATTCGTCGGCGCAGTTAAGTCGTGCTCACATGAAAGGGCAACCGGAAACGGGAGGGGTTGGCGGGCGCCAGAACTGCTGTTCAGTTTTAACGAACGTGCGTCAAACACCGCGCGTGCCATTCTCCGCATTGCACGCGCCGGATCGGGATAAAGGTCTGCGATGGAGCGATAACAATCGGTCACGGGTGCGATCAGAGACGGCTGTTTTCTATAGGCTACACAGGCGCCTTGAGACCCATCCGAGCAACAACAGCCGCCAACGTCATTCGATACCACCGACTCACCGTTCCGCCTTCGGCCAATGTAGTGTAGGATACTACATTGACGTCATTAGAAGAAGACGGATGACCGCCAAATAAGCAACGAACGTGACTGGCCCTAATGAAAATGGCAGCAATTCTCCGGCGGGCGCTATTCTTTTTATCCGACGCGGCAACGCAGTCGCCGGTTCATGCGAGAGTTAGCATCGCGTACCCGGACGCCTCGATTCGATGTTGCTATTTGTAGCGCGCGCGCACATTCGCGCGCGTCGCTCGCGAATGACACCGCGGGTTAGAGGTGATCGCGACAGGCAACCGCTGTTTGCGCGCCCGTTAAGGAAAAGATCGCCAACTGCTGGGTGACGCTGCCGGATACATGTCGCGCTCCCACCGGTATGCCGGACAGCGCGGACACCCTTTCGCTGCTTCCCGCCCTTGCAGTGTCCAGCCGGCCGAAAAGATGGCCTCGCCGAAAATGCCGCATATATCCGGCACTTTCCGCGAGAGCAGACCAGTCCGCGTGCGAACTAACCGGTAGAGCCATGGTCAGAACTCGCCTCTCTCACTCGCCGGATTCGTCCGTCACATCGTCCTTACCTGGAAAGAGACAAACACACAAAGAAAAACTGCTTAAACAAGCAGTTCCTCCTACTACACAACGTATAGATTTCACTACACTGCAAACGCTGCAACTCCCGTTATATAACAAGCTTAACCTCCTAAGACCTCTTGTACAACGCATTGCACATTGCCTTCAACTTTTTTTTTTTTCGAAATTGACTCGGAAGTCATTACGCAAGATATTCCTTCTTGGTATGAAGTACGTTGCATGTGTAACTGTAAAGAAGTGGTATACTCATATTCTTGTCATCCGCTTTCGAGAAATTTGACACTCGATTGATCTAGACCTCTGTGTCGTCCCAAACGGCGGAAAGCAACCTTGAGGCGTGTTTTGAAATCACCGGGATTACGTGAAAATGCCGGACGCTGCATCAACATGGCAATGTACTACACGTAGTTCCATCTTCATCTCGGCAATTCATTCCAAGTGGATACGCCTGACAAGCTCACCGGCTACAATTCGTAAATTGCAATATGTGTCGTGAAGTAATTAACACTGCAGTTAATTAGTAATTTTTGTTAATTAGTTGAATATGTGTTCCGACTACTCATGCTACTAATGTCCGCCTCATCGAATACGAATAATGCCACCTGCCACAGGCGATTTTTAAAAATTCCAGAAAGCTTAATTTTGAGCACTCGGTATATTGAGAGTGAGAGCGGTGCCGTTACAACACCTACTCATTTTATTTGCAGGCACACGCACGCACGCACGCACGCACGCACGCACGCACGCACGCACGCACACACACACACACACACACACACACCACACACACGCACACACACACACACACAAACACACACACACATACACAGATTCCGTGACTGTCCACTTTGACTGAATTGTCCACCGTCTCTGAAGTATACAACAGGACGAAAGCCTCACTAAACAATGTCCAGTTAGCCTTGTCCAATCACAAATAATATTTTATTGCGATAGCAATTATATGGACACTCAAAAGCAGATTTCTGCCGTCGGCGTCGCCGTCGCCGTCGGCGTCGCCGTCGCCGTCGCCGTCGCCGTCGCCGTGAGGTTCCGTATGACGTCAATGGAGATGAAATCGTGGCCGCGCGCCGCCGAACGCTGTATGTGCGAGTGAAAGGGCGCGAGGGACGCGCTCTTTCACGGGGAGTGAACGCACGGCGGAGAACAAACGCGCGTTCTGCGCCGTGCTTCCTTAAGGGCTGCAGAAGTAGGCGTCTCTTTCCTCCTTTACAATCACCATATATGTAGAGCAACGCGCCTTCTTCCGATGCGCGAGAGGCCGTGGGGGAGGGGGGGAAGGGGGAGGGAAGGGAGGCGACGTTTAGCTGCGGCACCAAGTGCCTATTTATATCAGAGGCTCCGGCAACAGTCACCAACGCCGCACGCATTTTGAGCGAACGCGGGCAAAATGCCGACGGCGTCGACACAGGCGCGTTGCCGGTGCTGCTGCATGTCCAAGTTTATACAGCTGATAAAGCTAATATCATTACTCGTATATCTCTCTACAAATTGCTATCGCAATTGATGCTTCACCTTTCAGGTGAAACTGCGACAACTTTTATCCCAAATACGTAATCGAGAACTTCTCTTTCTGGGGTTTTACGTGCCAAAACCAGTTCTGATTATGAGGCACGCCGTAGTGGAGGGCTCCGGATTAATTTTGACACCTGGGGTTCTTTAACGTGCACTACAACGCAAGCACACGGGCGTTTTTGCATTTCGCCTCCATCGAAATGCGGCCGCCGCGGCCGGGATTCGATCCCGCGATCTCGAGCTCAGCAGTACGTAATCGAGAAATCTGCGGAGTACAATCAACCTCTCTATATGGCTTTCGTAGATTATGAAAAGGCATTTGATTCCGTAGAGATGAGATGCCATCAGTCATAGAGGCATTGCGTAACCAAGTAGTACAGGATGCATACGTGAATATATTGGCATATATCTACAAGGATTGCACAGCAACCTTTGTTCTCCACATGAGAAGTAGAAAGTTACCTATCAAGAAAGGAGGCAGGCAAGGAGACTCAATCTCTCCCATGCTATTCACTGCATGCTTACAAGTAGTATTCAAGCTTTTAGACTGGGAAGGCTTAGGAGTGAGGATCAACGGCGAATATCTCAGCAACCTTCGGTCTGCAGATGACATTGTCCTATTCACCAACAATGGGGACGAATTACAGCTAATGATTGAGGACTTTAACCGAGAAAGTGTATAAGAGTGAGGGTATAAGATTATATGCAGAAGACAGAAATAATGTTCAATAGCCTGGCTAGGAATCAAGAATTCAGGATCGCCAGTCAGCCTCTAGAGTCTGTAAAGGAGTACGTTTATCGAAGTTAATTATTCATAGGGAACCCTGATCATGTGAAAGAAATTTACAAAGAAAAAATTGGGTCGGGGTGCATACGGTAGGCATTGCCAAATCCTGACCACTATCGTTGAAAAGCTTACCACTATCGTTGAAAAGAAAAGTATACAATTATTACATTCTACTAGTGCTAACATATGGGGGCAGAAACTTGGAGGTTAAGAAAGAAGCTCGAGAACAAGTTAAGGACCGCACAAAGAGCGACGGAATGTAATATGTTAGGCCTAACGTTAAGAGACAGGAAGAGAGCGATGTGGATCGGAGAGCAAACGGGGATAGCTGATATTCTAATTGACATTAAGAGGAAAAAATGGAGCTGGGCAAGCCATGTAATGCGTAGGATGGATAACCGGTGTTGCAAAATGGGTACCAAGAGAAGGGAAATGCAGTCGAGGATGGCAGAAAAACTAGGTGGGCTGATGAAGTTAGGAAATTTACAGGCGCAAGTTGGAATCAGCTAGCGCAAGACAGGGGTAATTGGAGATCGCAGGGAGAGAGAGGCATTCGTCCTGCAGTGGACATAAATATAGGATGATGATGATGATGATTTTATCGCGATGAGCGCCGAATGCGTCACGACGCTTTACAAAGAGGGGCTGACTGCTCTAACCGCAAGGATCGTTCGACCGAGCACTATATACGGACCGTGCTTCAGCGCTGCGGGGCCCGCGGCCGACCAACCTGAAGACCGCTCGTCCTATATTTTTTTACAATAAATGTTTTCTACTACTACTACTACTACTCAGCGCTGCGTCACTTGTAGCGTCATTAGTTTATCTTTTCCATAAGAACAAAAAAGAACAGGGAAAGGTATTTGCGCATTGCCTACTGTATAACCTTTCAATAAAGTCAGAACACAACGTGAATAGAATGAATAAAAGACACAAACGAGCAAAATGAGTATAAGCCTTAACGAGACCATTGTAGCAATATAGGTATAATATGATGTTAGATATCATACAAATCCCTAAACCTAATATAGTATTATTCTTAAAAATATCCTAAACCTAACTGCTTCTTGCACATGTGATACAGAGCTTACATCCGATCACTGGACGGAACCATATCGTCGCCACCTGCGTCTTCGCAAGTGCGACACAGAAATGAGGTTTCGCAGGCCACCTAAGCTCGAACATTGAGACGCAAGTTTGGTGTGCAGATGATAATTGTTGCATAGAACTGAGGTGCATCGAAGTAGCCCTAAATAAGTATGATCCATCAGACCCAAACGCAAGTGAAGCTGTCTACTTTCTCGAGCGCACATTCGCCAACTTTCAAGGATCCTCTACTATTACTTGGTTTCCTGCCAGCACAGAGACCTCAAGCGGCCTTCTGACGAGTGATCAGAGCTCATGAAGAGTGTATACCGTCAACTTAAGCACCGGCGGCTAAACCTTCATCCACCTTATGGTGCCTATACGACAGCCTCAAGTAAATCTAGCTATTCCCGGAGATAACAAAGAAAAGCAGATAATTCGTCCTTGGCTCTGCAGCAAGTGACGCTGCAGTTACTACACCATACGTACCGAGACCGCGTGCATATTTATACCGACGGGTTCCACCTTGCCTTCTATATCTATAGCTCAGCAGCAGCTTTCGTGATTCCCGCGAAACAGGTCCCAATTAAATTCAAGGTGTCACACATAACGACATCTACGGGGTGCGGAACATGGAGGTCTCCGTGCCGCTTTGAACTATGGCGTCGATGAACAAGCACAAAAAGTGTGTCGCATTTTGTGACTCTAAAGCAGCCGTCCACAGCTTCGAGTCAGCTTTACGTCACAGAACGTACGAGCAGATGGTGTCAGACATAATTGAAATGAACCATCATGTCTCGGAAAAAAATGCATGACAACTTTCAGTGGCTGCCGGCTCATTGTGGCATCGTCGGCAAAGACTACCTACAAGACAGCCCGGTCTGCCCGCGATGACAGCGATAAGCTTCCAATTTGTTTGGCGAGAATGAATACTTCATCGAAACTTAGTCTGCTTGCCCGCAGGTAGACAAGTTTTCTGGAGCTCCCCAAGTGTCTTCGACTGCCGGCTGCGTAGGCTGTATGCTGGACCCTTCGCTACGCCTGCAAGTGCAAGTAGCCTCTCCCGCTGGGAAACAACATTGTTGTACGGCTTACTGCTGGGAGTGGCGTTTACGAACGCTTGCTCTTATCGTATTGGAATGGGCGATAGGTCGATGTGGGACGTCTGTTGGTACGAGGAAACCATTGTGTACCTACACTCCTTCACACATTGTCGTAGTAGTTACTACCTTGTGTCACATCATTTGCTATCTTGGTATAACTGCAGTTCGCAACGATAGAGTGGTAACAGTACTGGCTAAACAACGTAGTCACTGTTACTAATGGGTCTGATCTACCAATTCCGAACCCAGATAGGACCACCGGATTCACAGCTTCTATTCTGTAACACATATATCGGACCCACTCAGGAATACGCCACAGCTGTTCCGATATATGCAGCGGAGGCGAGACTATTTGAGTCAGATGGTGCTAACTTCGTTTGGAATCGGGAGCTGAGATCCATTAGGTAACAGTGGCTACCTTGTTCAGTTATTATTGTGACCAGCTCTATCTTCAGCAAACTGCAGTTAGGCCAAGGTAGCAAATGGTGTGACACTAGGTAGTAACTGCTGCGATATTTTTTTCTTATTTTTTAAGAGCGTACATGTCCTCGGTACGATGTCCAGTGCCTCAATCTGTGGACAACTCTAAACCGGCTGGACTCGATACCATTTTCCGAGTCAAAGATACCGGACCGTGGACACATCCGACGCTAGTGCAAAATAGTTTTTGGCGCACTAATTCAGTTGTTGAAGTGCGCCGACTTGAGTGACCATTTATAATCTTCCTATGAATTCTCCCGCGTGCACGCTGTGTTCCCTTATCAATTTCTCATTTCCCTTACCCCCTGTGAAGGATAGCAAACCAGACGCTCGTTTTGGGTGACCTCCCTGTCTTTCGTCTCTTTGTTTCCTCTCTCCCTTGGGGTATATAACAGGACATGGTGTGACACTCACACGGCATTTGCGCACTTCATCGGTCGTGGGAACAGCCCGAATTACAACATCTCCTGTGGATGTACCAGAGACCTAGCTCATACACTTTGCGTGTGTCCAGTGTAGTCGCAGGAGTGACAGTCTCGTTTGTGGCAACCATCAACGGCAGATAATTCTCGAAGTAGTACTGTATTTTGAGTCATTTCAGTGACCCGCATGAGATGTGCTATACACTAACAGTAAGGGCCACGATACCAATTATACCCTGCACAGGACAGGACTCAAGACCGTGACCTAGTATGCCGCTTTGCAAACGACAAGCCTTCATCGCATCGCTTTTATTGTCATCATCATCCTCTTGTACTCTGTCATTCCCTTTCCCTAGCACAGAGCAGCAGGTTAAGGCGCCACGAACTCAGGACAACATCTCTTTCTATAAAAAAATGTATCTTCCTCTATTTAGCCAGACTTTACGAATAGTACTGCGAACAAACAAGCACGTTGTACACGCTCTACCTACACATGTTTCACTTACAAGTACTTTACACTCGCAGGTTCAAGGGCGCAAGTTTGCCGAAACAATGAGGTGCCGAATTACCAAGTGTTTCATTCGTCGGTGTTGTTCGCCATGGGCCGGCTGCCTTGAATAAAATTCAATATGTCCGCCGTCACGATTGGCTGAATGCGTTCTTACGAACAATACTAGCGTAAAAGCTTTTCGTGAATGCAGGCCTAGTTCTTCCAGTCCCTTGTCGTCCTTCGCCAGCTATACCAGGACGTCCAGAACAGCTCGTAACGATACGTTCCGCCCACGTTTGCATTGCGGCCAGCACTGCGTGTCTTACTGTGTTACATAATCGGCCTACTCTGAGGAATGCGAACAGCGCTAGCGCGAATCTTCCTTGCGCGATGCCTACTCTGACCTCACGAGGATGACGAACCTGACGACAGGCGACGCACACGCGCTCGAAACTGGGGAAAGACAAGCACGCGCCGTGCTCGGCGCAGGCGTGGCATCTAGCGACATCATTTTCTGCTCTTTGCCCTGTACGAGTCGCAATAACGTAAAAACACAAAAGCAGAAAAATAATTACCTTAAAAGACGAGCCTTCGTGCCCGAAACTCAAAAGAAATAAGGCACTTGCTCGATAGGAAGCGGCTGCGAGATATCAGCGTGGACAATTAATTGTGACAAAAAAGGGCTAACACTGGAATACGATCACTCCTTACAGCGACTGAAGCGAAATTTATTTGCAACAATGCAGCGGGCAACCAGCATAAAGCTGAAAGCGAACTGAGAGGACTTGATCATCCAATTAGCAAATCATATAACGGTGGTTAAGAAGAAAAAAACTTCAAAGCTGATTTACCGTTGAGTTCAACGCATCCTACGCAGGCACACACACAGACGTAAATATATATATATATATATATATATATATATATAATATATATATATATATATATATATATTATATATATCTATATATATGCCATATACATACGCATAAAACTTACATTGTACATGCAAACCAACTCTTTGAGAAGCGCTACGATGGAAATAAAAATTACGCATATTTATCGTGCATGCTCGAATCTCGTGAACAGAAACTGTAATGAAGCGGGTAAATAAAATGATATGCAACGAATGACAGGCGAGTAAGTCCGTTTATTTTTTTATTTTTTTTTTGTCGTAAGCAACGCGTACCTTCGTACAATGTTTATGTCCAAGCACCAGAAAGTTTGCAACTTGAATCTCATTTAATACTGATGTCTGTTCACTAAACCGCACGCAATCTATGGCGAATCGCAAACACAAATCAGGCGGAGGCACAGTCAAGACGTCTACGCAGCGATGCCCAAGAATGAAGGCGATGTACGATGCTTGTCGAGGGTTATATAACGATTATGACAGGTGTATGCACAGACAAGAGCGACACATATTAAATATGTCAATTTAAAGAGCGAGTGAGCAAGAAACAATTAGTAAACACAGCCATGAACATATTCATAGTAATGGCCGTTCTGCATTCCAGTAATGCACTTTTTGCAGTCTCATAGTTACTTTTTTTTCATATTTTCTGTTTCTGTTTCATCAAGTGCCCTTCTCTGCAACTGAGTTTAATTTTTATCGTGCTACTTCATCACCTTAGCCTCTTGCTCCGTTCGTCTATCCGGGCACCTACCGAGTACCACATAACCAATTCTGGCCTGATGGTCAATAACGATCAGCATATCTAGTGTATCTAGCATATCTAAGATATCTAGCAAGGAGCAAACCGTGGCGCGCCCCTGTATGAAGTGGTACAAATACTGGAAAAAAGGGCTCGAGTTGAGCTTCCGCGTAAGATATTATGTTTTCTCGGACACTCAAATTACAATCCGACGTTCTCACGTCTGTAGGTTGTGGGTTACGTCGTACTTTACGATTTTATGACGATTTCTACTTTGACAAATTAGATTAGTCCATCAGCGCCTCTGCGCAAACCCTAGGGTCTGCGTGGTCCGGGGTGGTCGGGATGATTTTCTTGGCCGCGGACGCCGACACCGACGCCGACGACGGATCTTCTGCGACACGGGGCAATTAACGCCATCGCGTTAAAGAGAGCTAAACTAACAGAGTCGCGACTTTGATAAACGAACAGGCAGGATCGCGACGTGCATCCGTACCACCGACGACGCCGGCGCCTCCAACCCCCCCTCCTCCCGGAGCATTCGCCCTTGGTGCTACATGAGCGAGTGCCAGCCCGTACGGGGAGCTGCGGCTGTGAAGAATACGCACGCGGCGGGCACCGGGGAGACTCACCGCCGCGTTTCCTTTCTCTCGGCCTCCTGCCGAGTCTCTTCCTTTGCTTTGGAAGGCGCGCGCACGCGCGCGCCGTTCTTCGTTTGCATAATTGACGGCCGATCCGCCTTCTTGTCGCAGCGCGGTGACGCTCCTCGTTCGGTCGGCGTTCCTGTCTCGCGCCGCACGTGAGCAACGGTAGCTCGTTAAAGCAACACGTGAACGGATAAACGAAGCACGTGACTAAGTATAGGTTGCGGAAAGAGAAGGGAACCGAGGGGCTCGATTTTGTTAATCATGGCCATATAAAACTGACGACAATCAGGCCAAGGAAATCAGGGAAAATAACTCTGGTAGGAATTCAAGCTAGAAAGTAATACAGAAAAAGGGAAATGAAAGTGGACGGCAAGTTATTTCGTCCACTTTCATTTCCCTTTCTTTTTTTTTTTCTTTTTTATTTCAACCAGAGCTAATTTTCCCGATGATTTCCTAGGTATACGGGAGTGTTTCGATCAACACTTGATTTTCATTTAGAGCTGAAAGTTGGGCTAGTTTGTTCTGCGTTAAGTGCATTTAAGATTTCTTGCGACAAAAAAAAAAAAAAAAAAAAAAAAACATAAGGAAGCTTGAAGCAAGTTGGCAGAAGACAGAACTAGCGTCTTTCTGTCACTTGCTTCATTTCTTAGCGCTTTTTTTTCGCTGGTAATTCTTATAATGTACCTAACTTTATGTTGACTCTCTCTTTTTTTTTTCGTGCCTGGAAGAAACGGCGGATTTCGGAACAAGCAGCAAAGGTTTAAGATCCATCCGATTGAAATGCATCACGTATGACGTCTAAGGCGGCCAGCGTCGATGCAATGCACACCGATCTGAAATACAGTGCGGTCCGGTGAGAAAGGGAACCATCAATGTAGTGCACCCAAATTGTTACCTCTGGGAAGTG